>NW_026904302.1:0-43649 GCF_024500275.1 Phycodurus eques | reverse complement strand
GACGACCTATGCTATTTCGGCAGAACTTTTTGAACCCTTAAGTTTGAGCTTGTGGGCTGACGTTCGACACACTCGATCGTTGTGAATCCACCTTTCAGATGAGGTCTCTTCCAAGCCTCTCGGAGGTCGTTGCGGCTGAAACACGAGCGTCGTAGCATTCCGTTTCGCTCCAGTAGTTGGCCTTTATTGACTAAATTGAAACATGACGACCTATGTGATTTCGGCAGAACTTTTGAACCCTTAAGTTTGAGCTAGTCGGCTGACGTTTGACACACTCGATCGTTGTGAATCCACCTTTCAGATGAGGTCTCTTCCAATCCTCTCGGAGTTCGTGCAGCCGAAACACGAGCTTCGAAGCATTCCGTTTCGCTCCAATAGTAGGCCTTTCTTGACTAAATTGTAACATGACGACCTATGTGATTTCGGCAGAACTTTTGAACCCTTAAGTTTGAGCTTGTGGGCTGACGTTCGACACACTCGATCGTTGTGAATCCACCTTTCAGATGAGGTCTCTTCGAAGCCTCTCGGAGGTCGTGCAGCCGAAACACGAGCTTCGAAGCATTCCGTTTCGCTCCAGGAGTAGGCCTTTATTGACTAAATTGTAACATGTCGACCTATGTGATTTCAGCAGAACTTTTAGAACCCTTAAGTATGAGCTAGTAGGCTGACATTCGACACACTCGATCGTTTTGAATCCACCTTTCAGATGAGGTCTCTTCCAATCCTCTCGGAGTTCGTGCAGCCAAAACACGAGCTTCGAACCATTCCGTTTCGCTCCAGTAGTTGGCCTTTATTGACTAAATTGTAACATGACGACCTATGTGATTTCGGCAGAACTTTTGAACCCTTAAGTTTGAGCTTGTGGGCTGACGTTCGACACACTCGATCGTTGTGAATCCACCTTTCAGATGAGGTCTCTTCCAAGCCTCTCGGAGGTCGTGCGGCTCAAACACGAGCGTCGAAGCCTTCCGTTTCGCTCCAGTAGTTGGCCTTTATTGACTAAATTGAAACATGACGACCTATGTGATTTCGGCAGAACTTTTGAACCCTTAAGTTTGAGATTGTGGGCTGACGTTCGACACACTCGATCGTTGTGAATCCACCTTTCAGATGAGGTCTCTTCCAAGCCTCTCGGAGGTCGTGCAGCCGAAACACGAGCTTCGAAGCATTCCGTTTCGCTCCAGGAGTAGGCCTTTATTGACTAAATTGTCACATGATGACCTTTATGATTTCGGCAGAACTTTTGAACCTTTAAGTTTGAGCTTGTAGACTGACATTCGACACACTCGATCGTTTTGAATCCACCTTTCAGATGAGGTCTCTTGCAATCCTCTCGGAGTTCGTGCGGCCGAGCGGCGACTGTCAAAGCATTCAGTTTCGCTCCAGTAGTAGGCCTATATTGACTAAATTGTAACATGACGACCTATGTGATTTCGGCAGAACTTTAGAACCCTTAAGTTTGAGCTAGTAGGCTGACCTTCGAGACACTCGATCGTTTTGAATCCACCTTTCAGATGACGTCTTTTCCAAGCTTCTCGGAGGTCATGCGGCCGAAACACGAGCGTCAAAGCATTCCGTTTCGCTCCAGTAGGAGGCCTTTATTGACGAAATTGTAACATGACGACTTATGTGATTTAGGCAGAACTTTTGAACCTTTAAGTTTGAGCCAGTAGACTGACATTCGACACACTCGATCGTTTTGAATCCACCTTTCAGATGAGGTCTCTTCCAAGCCTCTCGGAGGTCGTGCGGCCGAAACACGACCGTCGAAGCATTCCGTTTCGCTCCAGTAGTAGGCCTATATTGACTAAATTGTAACATGACTACCTATGTGATTTCGGCAGAACTTTTGAACCCTTAAGTTTGAATTAGTGGGCTGACGTTTGACACACTCGATCGTTGTGAATTCACCTTTCAGATGACGTCTTTTCCAAGCCTCTCGGAGGTCCTGCGGCCGAAACACGAGCGTCGAAGCATTCCGTTTCGCTCCAGTAGGAGGCCTTTATTGACTAAATTGTAACATGACGACCTATGTGATTTCGGCAGAACTTTTGAACCTTTAAGTTTGAGCTAATAGACTGACTTTCGACACACTCGATCGTTTTGAATCCACCTTTCAAATGAGGTCTCTTCCAAGCCTCTCGGAGGTCGTGCGGCTGAAACACGAGCGTCGAAGCATTCCGTTTCGCTCCAGTAGTAGGCCTTTATTGACTAAATTAAAACATGACGACCTATGTGATTTCGGCAGAACTTTTGAACCCTTAAGTTTGAGATTATGGGCTGACTTTCGACACACTCAAACGTTGTGAATCCACCTTTCAGATGAGGTCTCTTCCAAGCCGCTCGGAGGTCGTCCGGCCGGAACACGAGCGTCGAAGCATTCCGTTTCGCTCCAGTAGTAGTCCTTTATTGACTAAATTGTAACATGACGACCTATGTGATTTCGGCAGAACTTTTGAACCCTTAAGTTTGAGCTAGTAGGCTGACCTTCGAAACACTCGATCGTTTTGAATCCACCTTTCAGATGACGTCTTATCCAAGCTTCTCGGAGATCGTGCGGCCGAAACACGAGCGTCGAATCATTCCGTTTAGCTCCAGTAGGAAGCCTTTATTGACTAAATTGTAACATGACGACCTATGTGATTTAGGCAGAACTTTTGAACCTTTAAGTTTGAGCTAGTAGACTGACATTCAACACACTCGTTCGTTTTGAATCCACCTTTCAGATGACGTCTCTTCCAAGCCTCTCTGAGGTCGTGCGGCCGAAACACAAGCGTCGAAGCATTCCGTTTCGCTCCATTCGTAGGCCTTTATTGACTAAATTGTAACATGACGACCGATATGATTTCGGCAGAACTTTTGAACCCTTAAGTTTGAGATTATGGGCTGACGTTCGACACACTCGATCGTTGGGAATCCACCTTTCAGATGAGGTCTCTTCCAAGCCTCTCGGAGGTCGTGCGGCCGAAACACGAGCATTGAAGCATTCCGTTTCGCTCCAGTAGTAGGCCTTTATTCAGTAATTTGGAACATGACGACCTATGTGATTTCGGCAGAACTTTTGAACCCTTAAGTTTGAGCTAGTAGGCTAACATTCAACACACTCGATCGTTTTGAAGCCACCTTTCAGATGACGTCTTTTCCAAGCCTCTCGGAGGTCGTGCGGCCGAAACACGAGCGTTGAAGCTTTCCGTTTCGCTCCAGTAGGAGGCTTTTACTGACGAAATTGTAACATGACGACGTATGTGATTTAGGCAGAACTTTTGAACCTTTAAGTTTGAGCTAGTAGACTGACATTCGACACACTCGATCGTTTTGAATCCACCTTTCAGATGAGGTCTCTTCCAAGCCTCTCGGAGGTCGTGCGGCCGAAACACGAGCGTTGAAGCTTTCCGTTTCGCTCCAGTAGTAGGCCTATATTGACTAAATTGTAACATGACGACCTATGTGATTTCGGCAGAACTTTTGAACCCTTAAGTTTGAACTAGTGGGCTGACGTTTGACACACTCGATCGTTGTGAATCCACCTTTCAGATGACGTCTTTTCCAAGCCTCTCGGAGGTCCTGCGGCCGAAACACGAACGTCGAAGCATTCCGTTTCGCTCCAGTAGGAGGCCTTTATTGACTAAATTGTAACATGACGACCTATGTGATTTCGGCAGAACTTTTGAACCTTTAAGTTTGAGCTCGTGGGCTGACTTCGACGCACTCGATCGTTTTGAATCCACCTTTCAAATGAGGTCTCTTCCAAGCCTCTCGGAGGTCGTGCGGCTGAAACACGAGCGTCGAAGCATTCCGTTTCGCTCCAGTAGTAGGCCTTTATTGACTAAATTAAAACATGACGACCTATGTGATTTCGGCAGAACTTCTGAACCCTTAAGTTTGAGATTATGGGCTGACGTTCGACACACTCGATCGTTGTGAATCCACCTTTCAGATGAGGTCTCTTCCAAGCCTCTCGGAGGTCGTCCGGCCGGAACACGAGCGTCGAAGCATTCCGTTTCGCTCCAGTAGTAGTCCTTTATTGACTAAATTGTAACATGACGACCTATGTGATTTCGGCAGAACTTTTGAACCCTTAAGTTTGAGCTAGTAGGCTGACCTTCGAAACACTCGATCGTTTTGAATCCACCTTTCAGATGACGTCTTTTCCAAGCTTCTCGGAGATCGTGCGGCCGAAACACGAGCGTCGAATCATTCCGTTTAGCTCCAGTAGGAAGCCTTTATTGACTAAATTGTAACATGATGACCGATATGATTTCGGCAGAACTTTTGAACCCTTAAGTTTGAGATTGTGGGCTGACGTTCGACACACTCGATCGTTGTGAATCCACCTTTCAGATGAGGTCTCTTCCAAGCCTCTCGGAGGTCGTGCAGCCGAAACACGAGATTCGAAGCATTCCGTTTCGCTCCAGGAGTAGGCCTATATTGACTAAATTGTAACATGACGACCTATGTGATTTCGGCAGAACTTTTGAACCCTTAAGTTTGAGCTTGTAGATTGACATTCGACACACTTGATCGTTTTGAATCCACCTTTCAGTTGAGGTCTCTTGCAACCCTCTCGGAGTTCGTGCGGCCGAGTGGCGACTGTCAAAGCATTCAGTTTCGCTCCAGTAGTAGGCCTTTATTGACTAAATTGTAACATGTCGACCTATGTGATTTCGGCAGAACTTTAGAACCCTTAAGTTTGAGATTGTGGGATGACGTTCGACACACTCGATCGTTGTGAATCCACCTTTCAGATGACGTCTCTTCCAAGCCTCTCGGAGGTCGTGCGGCTGAATCACGAGCATCGAAGCATTCCGTTTCGCTCCAGTAGTAGGCCTTTATTGACTAAATTGTAACATGACGACCTATGTGATTTCGGCAGAACTTTTGAACCCTTAAGTTTGAGCTAGTAGACTGACATTCGACACACTCGATCGTTTTGAATCCACCTTTCAGATGAGGTCACTTCCAAGCCTCTCGGAGGTCGTGCGGCCGAAACACGACCGTCGAAGCATTCCGTTTCGCTCCAGTAGTAGGCCTATATTGACTAAATTGTAACATGACTACCTATGTGATTTCGGCAGAACGTTTGAACCCTTAAGTTTGAACTAGTGGGCTGACGTTTGACACACTCGATCGTTGTGAATCCACCTTTCAGATGACGTCTTTTCCAAGCCTCTCGGAGGTCCTGCGGCCGAAACACGAGCGTCGAAGCATTCCGTTTCGCTCCAGTAGGAGGCCTTTATTGACTAAATTGTAACATGACGACCTATGTGATTTCGGCAGAACTTTTGAACCTTTAAGTTTGAGCTAATAGACTGACTTTCGACACACTCGATCGTTTTGAATCCACCTTTCAGATGAGGTCTCTTCCAAGCCTCTCGGAGGTCGTGCGGCCGGAACACGAGCGTCGAAGCATTCCGTTTCGCTCCAGTAGTAGTCCTTTATTGACTAAATTGTAACATGACGACCTATGTGATTTCGGCAGAACTTTTGAACCCTTAAGTTTGAGCTAGTTGTCTGACGTTTGACACACTCGATCGTTGCGAATCCACCTTTCAGATGAGGTCTCTTCCAAGCCTCTCGGAGGTCGTGCGGCTGAAACACGAGCGTCGAAGCATTCCGTTTCGCTCCAGTAGTAGGCCTTTATTGACTAAATTGAAACATGACGACCTATGTGATTTCGGCAGAACTTTTGAACCCTTAAGTTTGAGCTAGTTGTCTGACGTTCGACACACTCGATCGTTGTGAATCCACCTTTCAGATGAGGTCTCTTCCAATCCTCTCGGAGTTCGTGCAGCCGAAACACGAGCTTCGAAGCATTCCGTTTCGCTCCAGTAGTTGGCCTTTATTGACTAAATTGTAACATGACGACCTATGTGATTTCGGCAGAACTTTTGATCCCTAAAGTTTGAGATTATGGGCTGACGTTCGACACACTCGATCGTTGTGAATCCACCTTTCAGATGAGGTCTCTTCCAAGCCTCTCGTAGGTCGTGCGACCGAAACACGAGCGTCGAAGCATTCCGTTTCGCTCCAGTCGTAGGCCTTTATTGACTAAATTGTAACATGACGACCGATATGATTTCCTCAGAACTTTTGAACCCTTAAGTTTGAGATTGTGGGATGACGTTCGACACACTCGATCGTTGTGAATCCACCTTTCAGATGACGTCTCTTCCAAGCCTCTCGGAGGTCGTGCGGCTGAAACACGAGCGTCGAAGCATTCCGTTTCGCTCCAGTAGTAGGCCTTTATTGACTAAATTGAAACATGATGACCTATGTGATTTCGGCAGAACTTTTGATCCCTTAAGTTTGAACTAGTGGGCTGACCTTCGACACACTCGATCGTTGTGAATCCACCTTTCAGATGATGTCTTTTCCAATCCTCTCGGAGTTCGTGCAGCCGAAACACGAGCTTCGAAGCATTCCGTTTCGCTCCAGTAGTTGGCCTTTATTGACTAAATTGTAACATGACGACCTATGTGATTTCGGCAGAACTTTTGAACCCTTAAGTTTGAGTTTGTGGGCCAACGTTCGACACACTCGATCGTTGTGAATCCACTTTTCAGATGAGGTCTCTTCCAAGCCTCTCGGAGGTCGTGCGGCTGAAACACGAGCGTCGAAGCATTCCGTTTCGCTCCAGTAGTTGGCCTTTATTGACTAAATTGAAACATGACAACCTATGTGATTTCGGCAGAACTTTTGAACCCTTAAGTTTGAGCTAGTGGGCTGACGTTCGACACACTCGATCGTTGTGAATCCACCTTTCAGATGAGGTCTCTTCCAATCCTCTCGGAGGTCGTGCGGCTGAAACACGAGCGTCGAAGCATTCCGTTTCGCTCCAGTAGTAGGCCTATATTGACTAAATTGTAACATGACGACCGATGTGATTTCGGCAGAACTTTAGAACGCTTAAGTTTGAGCTAGTAGGCTGACCTTCGAAACACTCGATCGTTTTGAATCCACCTTTCAGATGACGTCTTTTCCAAGCTTCTCGGAGATCGTGCGGCTGAAACACGAGCATCGAAGCATTCCGTTTCGCTCCAGTAGTAGGCCTTTACTGACTAAATTGAAACATGACGACCTATGTGATTTCGGCAGAACGTTTGAACCCTTAAGTTTGAGATTGTGGGCTGACATTCGACACACTCGATCGTTGTGAATCCACCTTTCAGATGAGGTCTCTTCCAAGCCTCTCGGAGGTCGTGCGGCCGAAACACGACCGTCGAAGCACTCCGTTTCGCTCCAGTAGTAGGCCTATATTGACTAAATTGTAACATGACTACCTATGTGATTTCGGCAGAACGTTTGAACCCTTAAGTTTGAACTAGTGGGCTGACGTTTGACACACTCGATCGTTGTGAATCCACCTTTCAGATGACGTCTTTTCCAAGCCTCTCGGAGGTCCTGCGGCCGAAACACGAGCGTCGAAGCATTCCGTTTCGCTCCAGTAGGAGGCCTTTATTGACTAAATTGTAACATGACGACCTATGTGATTTCGGCAGAACTTTTGATCCCTTAAGTTTGAGATTATGGGCTGACGTTCGACACACTCGATCGTTGTGAATCCACCTTTCAGATGAGGTCTCTTCCAAGCCTCTCGTAGGTCGTGCGACCGAAACACGATCGTCGAAGCATTCCGTTTCGCTCCAGTACTAGTCCTTTATTGACTAAATTGTAACATGACGACCTATGTGATTTCGGCAGAACTTTTGAACCCTTAAGTTTGAGCTTGTGGGCTGACGTTCGACACCCTTGATCGTTGTGAATCCACCTTTCAGATGAGGTCTCTTCCAAGCCTCTCTGAGGTCGTGCGGCCGAAACACAAGCGTCGAAGCATTCCGTTTCGCTCCAGTCGTAGGCCTTTATTGACTGAATTGTAACATGACGACCGATATGATTTCGGCAGAACTTTTGAACCCTTAAGTTTGAGATTGTGGGATGACGTTCGACACACTCGATCGTTGTGAATCCACCTTTCAGATGACGTCTCTTCCAAGCCTCTCGGAGGTCGTGCGGCTGAAACACGAGCGTCGAAGCATTCCGTTTCGCTCCAGTAGTAGGCCTTTATTGACTAAATTGAAACATGATGACCTATGTGATTTCGGCAGAACTTTTGATCCCTTAAGTTTGAGCTAGTGGGCTGACCTTCGACACACTCGATCGTTGTGAATCCACCTTTCAGATGATGTCTTTTCCAATCCTCTCGGAGTTCGTGCAGCCGAAACACGAGCTTCGAAGCATTCCGTTTCGCTCCAGTAGTTGGCCTTTATTGACTAAATTGTAACATGACGACCTATGTGATTTATGCAGAACTTTTGAACCCTTAAGTTTGAACTAGTGGGCTGACGTTCGACACACTCGATCGTTGGGAATCCACCTTTCAGATGAGGTCTCTTCCAAACCTCTCGTAGGTCGTGCGGCCGAAACACGAGCGTCGAAGCATTCCGTTTCGCTCCAGGACTCGTCCTTTGACTAAATTGTAACATGACGACCTATGTGATTTCGGCAGAACTTTTGAACCCTTAAGTTTGAGATTGTGGGATGACGTTCGACACACTCGATCGTTGTGAATCCACCTTTCAGATGACGTCTCTTCCAAGCCTCTCGGAGGTCGTGCGGCTGAAACACGAGCGTCGAAGCATTCCGTTTCGCTCCAGTAGTAGGCCTTTATTGACTAAATTGAAACATGATGACCTATGTGATTTCGGCAGAACTTTTGATCCCTTAAGTTTGAGCTAGTGGGCTGACCTTCGACACACTCGATCGTTGTGAATCCACCTTTCAGATGATGTCTTTTCCAATCCTCTCGGAGTTCGTGCAGCCGAAACACGAGCTTCGAAGCATTCCGTTTCGCTCCAGTAGTTGGCCTTTATTGACTAAATTGTAACATGACGACCTATGTGATTTATGCAGAACTTTTGAACCCTTAAGTTTGAACTAGTGGGCTGACGTTCGACACACTCGATCGTTGGGAATCCACCTTTCAGATGAGGTCTCTTCCAAACCTCTCGTAGGTCGTGCGGCCGAAACACGAGCGTCGAAGCATTCCGTTTCGCTCCAGGACTCGTCCTTTGACTAAATTGTAACATGACGACCTATGTGATTTCGGCAGAACTTTTGAACCCTTAAGTTTGAGCTTGTGGGCTGACGTTCGACACACTCGATCGTTGTGAATCCACCTTTCAGATGAGGTCTCTTCCAAGCCTCTCTGAGGTCGTGCGGCCGAAACACAAGCGTCGAAGCATTCCGTTTCGCTCCAGTCGTAGGCCTTTATTGACTAAATTGTAACATGACGACCGATATGATTTCGGCAGAACTTTTGAACCCTTAAGTTTGAGATTGTGGGCTGACGTTCGACACACTCGATCGTTGTGAATCCACCTTTCAGATGAGGTCTCTTCCAAGCCTCTCGTAGGTCCTGCGACCGAAACACGAGCGTCGAAGCATTCCGTTTCGCTCCAGTACTAGTCCTTTATTGACTAAATTGTAACATGACGACCTATGTGATTTAGGCAGAACTTTTGAACCTTTAAGTTTGAGCTAGTAGACTGACATTCGACACACTCGATCGTTTTGAATCCACCTTTCAGATGAGGTCTCTTCCAAGCCTCTCGGAGGTCGTGCGTCTGAAACACGAGCGTCGAAGCATTCCGTTTCGCTCCAGTAGTAGGCCTTTATTGACTAAATTGAAACATGACGACCTATGTGATTTCGGCAGAACTTTTGATCCCTTAAGTTTGAGCTAGTGGGCTGACCTTCGACACACTCGATCGTTGTGAATCCACCTTTCAGATGATGTCTCTTCCAATCCTCTCGGAGTTCGTGCAGCCGAAACACGAGCTTCGAAGCATTCCGTTTCGCTCCAGTAGTTGGCCTTTATTGACTACATTGTAACATGACGACCTATGTGATTTATGCAGAACTTTTGAACCCTTAAGTTTGAACTAGTGGGCTGACGTTCGACACACTCGATCGTTGGAATCCACCTTTCAGATGCGGTCTCTTCCAAACCTCTCGTAGGTCGTGCGGCCGAAACACGAGCGTCGAAGCATTCCGTTTCGCTCCAGGACTAGTCCTTTGACTAAATTGTAACATGACGACCTATGTGATTTCGGCAGAACTTTTGAACCCTTAAGTTTGAGCTTGTGGGCTGACGTTCGACACACTCGATCGTTGTGAATCCACCTTTCAGATGAGGTCTCTTCCAAGCCTCTCGGAGGTCGTGCGGCTGAAACACGAGCATCGAAGCATTCCGTTTCGCTCCAGTAGTAGGCCTTTACTGACTAAATTGAAACATGACGACCTATGTGATTTCGGCAGAACCTTTGAACCCTTAAGTTTGAGATTGTGGGCTGACATTCGACACACTCGATCGTTGTGAATCCACCTTTCAGATGAGGTCTCTTCCAAGCCTCTCTGAGGTCGTGCGGCCGAAACACAAGCGTCGAAGCATTCCGTTTCGCTCCAGTCGTAGGCCTTTATTGACTAAATTGTAACATGACGACCGATATGATTTCGGCAGAACTTTTGAACCCTTAAGTTTGAGATTGTGGGATGACGTTCGACACACTCGATCGTTGTGAATCCACCTTTCAGATGAGGTCTCTTCCAAGCCTCTCTGAGGTCGTGCGGCCGAAACACAAGCGTCGAAGCATTCCGTTTCGCTCCAGTCGTAGGCCTTTATTGACTAAATTGTAACATGACGACCGATATGATTTCGGCAGAACTTTTGATCCCTTAAGTTTGAGATTGTGGGCTGACGTTCGACACACTCGATCGTTGTGAATCCACCTTTCAGATGAGGTCTCTTCCAAGCCTCTCGTAGGTCCTGCGACCGAAACACGAGCGTCGAAGCATTCCGTTTCGCTCCAGTACTAGTCCTTTATTGACTAAATTGTAACATGACGACCTATGTGATTTCGGCAGAACTTTTGAACCCTTAAGTTTGAGCTTGTGGGCTGACGTTCGACACACTCGATCATTGTGAATCCACTTTTCAGATGAGGTCTCTTCCAAGCCTCTCGGAGGTCGTGCGGCCGAAACACGAGCGTCTAACCATTCCGTTTAGCTCCAGTAGGAAGACTTTATTGACTAAATTGTAACATGACGACCTATGTGATTTAGGCAGAACTTTTGAACCTTTAAGTTTGAGCTAGTAGACTGACATTCGACACACTAGATCGTTTTGAATCCACCTTTCAGATGAGGTCTCTTCCAAGCCTCTCGGAGGTCGTGCGTCTGAAACACGAGCGTCGAAGCATTCCGTTTCGCTCCAGTAGTAGGCCTTTATTGACTAAATTGAAACATGACGACCTATGTGATTTCGGCAGAACTTTTGATCCCTTAAGTTTGAGCTAGTGGGCTGACCTTCGACACACTCTATCGTTGTGAATCCACCTTTCAGATGATGTCTCTTCCAATCCTCTCGGAGTTCGTGCAGCCGAAACACGAGCTTCGAAGCATTCCGTTTCGCTCCAGTAGTTGGCCTTTATTGACTACATTGTAACATGACGACCTATGTGATTTATGCAGAACTTTTGAACCCTTAAGTTTGAACTAGTGGGCTGACGTTCGACACACTCGATCGTTGGAATCCACCTTTCAGATGCGGTCTCTTCCAAACCTCTCGTAGGTCGTGCGGCCGAAACACGAGCGTCGAAGCATTCCGTTTCGCTCCAGGACTAGTCCTTTGACTAAATTGTAACATGACGACCTATGTGATTTCGGCAGAACCTTTGAACCCTTAAGTTTGAGATTGTGGGCTGACATTCGACACACTCGATCGTTCTGAATCCACCTTTCAGATGAGGTCTCTTCCAAGCCTCTCTGAGGTCGTGCGGCCGAAACACAAGCGTCGAAGCATTCCGTTTCGCTCCAGTAGTTGGCCTTTATTGACTAAATTGAAACATGACGACCAATGTGATTTCGGCAGAACTTTTGAACCCTTAAGTTTGAGCTAGTGGGCTGACGTTCGACACACTCGATCGTTGTGAATCCACCTTTCAGATGAGGTCTCTTCCAATCCTCTCGGAGGTCGTGCGGCTGAAACACGAGTGTCGAAGCATTCCGTTTCGCTCCAGTAGTAGGCCTATATTGACTAAATTGTAACATGACGACCGATGTGATTTCGGCAGAACTTTAGAACGCTTAAGTTTGAGCTAGTAGGCTGACCTTCGAAACACTCGATCGTTTTGAATCCACCTTTCAGATGACGTCTTTTCCAAGCTTCTCGGAGATCGTGCGGCCGAAACACGAGCGTCGAACCATTCCGTTTAGCTCCAGTAGTAGGCCTTTATTGACTAAATTGAAACATGACGACCTATGTGATTTCGGCAGAACTTTTGATCCCTTAAGTTTGAGCTAGTGGGCTGACCTTCGACACACTCGATCGTTGTGAATCCACCTTTCAGATGATGTCTCTTCCAATCCTCTCGGAGTTCGTGCAGCCGAAACACGAGCTTCGAAGCATTCCGTTTCGCTCCAGGACTAGTCCTTTGACTAAATTGTAACATGACGACCTATGTGATTTCGGCAGAACCTTTGAACCCTTAAGTTTGAGATTGTGGGCTGACATTCGACACACTCGATCGTTGTGAATCCACCTTTCAGATGAGGTCTCTTCTAAGCCTCTCGGAGGTCGTGCAGCCGAAACACTAGCGTCGAAGCATTCCGTTTCGCTCCAGTAGTTGGCCTTTATTGACTAAATTGAAACATGACGACCTATGTGATTTCGGCAGAACCTTTGAACCCTTAAGTTTGAGCTAGTGGGGTGACGTTTGACACACTCGATCGTTGTGAATCCACCTTTCAGATGAGGTCTCTTCCAATCCTCTCGGAGTTCGTGCAGCCGAGACACGAGCTTCGAAGCATTCCGTTTCGCTCCAATAGTAGGCCTTTCTTGACTAAATTGTAACATGACGACCTATGTGATTTCGGCAGAACTTTTGAACCCTTAAGTTTGAGATTGTGGGCTGACGTTCGACACACTCGATCGTTGTGAATCCACCTTTCAGATGAGGTCTCTTCTAAGCCTCTCGGAGGTCGTGCAGCCGAAACACGAGCTTCGAAGCATTCCGTTTCGCTCCAGGAGTAGGCCTTTATTGACTAAATTGTAACATGACGACCTATGTGATTTCGGCAGAACTTTTGAACCCTTAAGTTTGAGCTAGTGGGCTGACGTTCGACACACTCGATCGTTGTGAATCCACCTTTCAGATGAGGTCTCTTCCAAGCCTCTCGGAGGTCGTGCGGCCGAAACACGAGCGTCTAACCATTCCGTTTAGCTCCAGTAGGAAGACTTTATTGACTAAATTGTAACATGACGACCGATGTGATTTCGGCAGAACTTTAGAACGCTTAAGTTTGAGCTAGTAGGCTGACCTTCGAAACACTCGATCGTTTTGAATCCACCTTTCAGATGACGTCTTTTCCAAGCTTCTCGGAGATCGTGCGGCCGAAACACGAGCGTCGAACCATTCCGTTTAGCTCCAGTAGTAGGCCTTTATTGACTAAATTGAAACATGACGACCTATGTGATTTCGGCAGAACTTTTGATCCCTTAAGTTTGAGGTAGTGGGCTGACCTTCGACACACTCGATCGTTGTGAATCCACCTTTCAGATGATGTCTCTTCCAATCCTCTCGGAGTTCGTGCAGCCGAAACACGAGCTTCGAAGCATTCCGTTTCGCTCCAGGACTAGTCCTTTGACTAAATTGTAACATGACGACCTATGTGATTTCGGCAGAACCTTTGAACCCTTAAGTTTGAGATTGTGGGCTGACATTCGACACACTCGATCGTTGTGAATCCACCTTTCAGATGAGGTCTCTTCCAAGCCTCTCGGAGGTCGTGCGGCCGAAACACAAGCGTCGAACCATTCCGTTTCGCTCCAGTCGTAGGCCTTTATTGACTAAATTGTAACATGACGACCGATATGATTTCGGCAGAACATTTGAACCCTTAAGTTTGAGATTGTGGGCTGACGTTCGACACACTCGATCGTTGTGAATCCACCTTTCAGATGAGGTCTCTTCCAAGCCTCTCGTAAGTCGTGCAACCGAAACACTAGCGTCGAAGCATTCCGTTTCGCTCCAGTAGTTGGCCTTTATTGACTAAATTGAAACATGACGACCTATGTGATTTCGGCAGAACCTTTGAACCCTTAAGTTTGAGCTAGTGGGGTGACGTTTGACACACTCGATCGTTGTGAATCCACCTTTCAGATGAGGTCTCTTCCAATCCTCTCGGAGTTCGTGCAGCCGAGACACGAGCTTCGAAGCATTCTGTTTCGCTCCAATAGTAGGCCTTTCTTGACTAAATTGTAACATGACGACCTATGTGATTTCGGCAGAACTTTTGAACCCTTAAGTTTGAGATTGTGGGCTGACGTTCGACACAATCGATCGTTGTGAATCCACCTTTCAGATGAGGTCTCTTCTAAGCCTCTCGGAGGTCGTGCAGCCGAAACACGAGCTTCGAAGCATTCCGTTTCGCTCCAGGAGTAGGCCTTTATTGACTAAATTGTAACATGTCGACCTATGTGATTTCGGCAGAACTTTAGAACCCTTAAGTTTGAACTAGTAGGCTGACATTCGACACACTCGATCGTTTTGAATCCACCTTTCAGATGAGGTCTCTTCCAAGCCTCTCGGAGGTCGTGCGGCTGAAACACGAGCATCGAAGCATTCCGTTTCGCTCCAGTAGTAGGCCTTTATTGACTAAATTGAAACATGACGACTTTTGTGATTTCGGCAGAACTTTTGAACCTTTAAGTTTGAGCTAGTAGACTGACATTCGACACACTCGATCGTTTTGAATCCACCTTTCAGATGAGGTCTCTTGCAATCCTCTCGGAGTTCGTGCGGCCGAGCGGCGACTGTCAAAGCATTCAGTTTCGCTCCAGTCGTAGGCCTTTATTGACTAAATTGTAACATGTCGACCTATGTGATTTCGGCAGAACTTTAGAACCCTTAAGTTTGAACTAGTAGGCTGACATTCGACACACTCGATCGTTTTGAATCCACCTTTCAGATGAGGTCTCTTCCAAGCCTCTCGGAGGTCGTGCGGCTGAAACACGAGCATCGAAGCATTCCGTTTCGCTCCAGTAGTAGGCCTTTATTGACTAAATTGAAACATGACGACTTTTGTGATTTCGGCAGAACTTTGGAACCCTTAAGTTTGAGCGAGTGGGCTGACGTTCGACACACTCGATCGTTGTGAATCCACCTTTCATATGAGGTCTCTTCCAATCCTCTCGGAGGTCGTGCGGCTGAAACACGAGCGTCGAAGCATTCCGTTTCGCTCCAGTAGTAGGCCTTTATTGACTAAATTGAAACATGACGACCTATGTGATTTCGGCAGAACTTTTGATCCCTTAAGTTTGAGCTAGTGGGCTGACCTTCGACACACTCGATCGTTGTGAATCCACCTTTCAGATGATGTCTCTTCCAATCCTCTCGGAGTTCGTGCAGCCGAAACACGAGCTTCGAAGCATTCCGTTTCGCTCCAGGACTAGTCCTTTGACTAAATTGTAACATGACGACCTATGTGATTTCGGCAGAACCTTTGAACCCTTAAGTTTGAGATTGTGGGCTGACATTCGACACACTCGATCGTTGTGAATCCACCTTTCAGATGAGGTCTCTTCCAAGCCTCTCGGAGGTCGTGCGGCCGAAACACAAGCGTCGAAGCATTCCGTTTCGCTCCAGTCGTAGGCCTTTATTGACTAAATTGTAACATGACGACCGATATGATTTCGGCAGAACTTTTGAACCCTTAAGTTTGAGATTGTGGGCTGACGTTCGACACACTCGATCGTTGTGAATCCACCTTTCAGATGAGGTCTCTTCCAAGCCTCTCGTAAGTCGTGCAACCGAAACACGAGCGTCGAAGCATTCCGTTTCGCTCCATTACTAGTCCTTTATTGACTAAATTGTAACATGACGACCTATGTGATTTCGGCAGAACTTTTGAACCCTTAAGTTTGAGCTTGTGGGCTGACGTTCGACACACTCGATCGTTGTGAATCCACCTTTCAGGTGAGGTCTCTTCCAAGCCTCTCGGAGGTCGTGCGGCTGAAACACGAGCGTCGAAGCATTCCGTTTCGCTCCAGTCGTAGGCCTTTATTGACTAAATTGTAACATGACGACCGATATGATTTCGGCAGAACTTTTGAACCCTTAAGTTTGAGATTGTGGGCTGACGTTCGACACACTCGATCGTTGTGAATCCACCTTTCAGATGAGGTCTCTTCCAAGCCTCTCGTAAGTCGTGCAACCGAAACACGAGCGTCGAAGCATTCCGTTTCGCTCCATTACTAGTCCTTTATTGACTAAATTGTAACATGACGACCTATGTGATTTCGGCAGAACTTTTGAACCCTTAAGTTTGAGCTTGTGGGCTGACGTTCGACACACTCGATCGTTGTGAATCCACCTTTCAGGTGAGGTCTCTTCCAAGCCTCTCGGAGGTCGTGCGGCTGAAACACGAGCGTCGAAGCATTCCGTTTCGCTCCAGTAGTTGGCCTTTATTGACTAAATTGAAACATGATGACCTTTATGATTTCGGCAGAACCTTTGAACCTTTAAGTTTGAGCTTGTGACTGACATTCGACACACTCGATCGTTGTGAATCCACCTTTCAGATGAGGTCTCTTCCAATCCTCTCGGAGTTCGTGCAGCCGAAACACGAGCTTCGAAGCATTCCGTTTCGCTCCAATAGTGGGCCTTTCTTGACTAAATTGTAACATGACGACCTATGTGATTTAGGCAGTACTTATGAACCTTTAAGTTTGAGCTAGTAGACTGACATTCGACACACTTGATCGTTTTGAATCCACCTTTCAGATGAGGTCTCTTCCAATCCTCTCGGAGTTCGTGCAGCCGAAACACGAGCTTCGAAGCATTCCGTTTCGCTCCAATAGTAGGCCTTTCTTGACTAAATTGTAACATGACGACCTATGTGATTTCGGCAGAACTTTTGAACCCTTAAGTTTGAACTAGTGGGCTGACGTTTGACACACTCGATCGTTGTGAATCCACCTTTCAGATGAGGTCTCTTCCAATCCTCTCGGAGTTCGTGCAGCCGAAACACGAGCTTCGAAGCATTCCGTTTCGCTCCAATAGTAGGCCTTTCTTGACTAAATTGTAACATGACGACCTATGTGATTTCGGCAGAACTTTTTAACCCTTAAGTTTGAGATTGTGGGCTGACGTTCGACACACTCGATCCTTGTGAATCCACCTTTCAGATGAGGTCTCTTCTAAGCCTCTCGGAGGTCGTGCAGCCGAAACACGAGCTTCGAAGCATTCCGTTTCGCTCCAGGAGTAGGCCTTTATTGACTAAATTGTCACATGATGACCTTTGTGATTTCGGCAGAACTTTTGAACCTTTAAGTTTGAGCTAGTAGACTGACATTCGACACACTCGATCGTTTTGAATCCACCTTTCAGATGAGGTCTCTTGCAATCCTCTCGGAGTTCGTGCGGCCGAGCGGCGACTGTCAAAGCATTCAGTTTCGCTCCAGTCGTAGGCCTTTATTGACTAAATTGTAACATGTCGACCTATGTGATTTCGGCAGAACTTTAGAACCCTTAAGTTTGAACTAGTAGGCTGACATTCGACACACTCGATCGTTTTGAATCCACCTTTCAGATGAGGTCTCTTCCAAGCCTCTCGGAGGTCGTGCGGCTGAAACACGAGCGTCGAAGCATTCCGTTTCGCTCTAGTAGTAGGCCTTTATTGACTAAATTGAAACATGACGACCTATGTGATTTCGGCAGAACTTTTGAACCCTTAAGTTTGAACTAGTGGGCTGACGTTCGACACACTCGATCGTTGTGAATCCACCTTTCAGATGAGGTCTCTTCCAAGCCTCTCGGAGGTCGTGCGGCTGAAACACGAGCATCGAAGCATTCCGTTTCGCTCCAGTAGTAGGCCTTTATTAACAAATTGAAACATGACGACTTTTGTGATTTCGGCAGAACTTTGGAACCCTTAAGTTTGAGCTAGTGGGCTGACGTTCGACACACTCGATCGTTGTGAATCCACCTTTCATATGAGGTCTCTTCCAATCCTCTCGGAGTTCGTGCAGCCGAAACACGAGCTTCGAAGCATTCCGTTTCGCTCCAGTAGTAGGCCTTTATTGACTAAATTGTAACATGACGACCGATATGATTTCGGCAGAACTTTTGAACCCTTAAGTTTGAGATTGTGGGCTGACGTTCGACACACTCGATCGTTGTGAATCCACCTTTCAGATGAGGTCTCTTCCAAGCCTCTCGTAAGTCGTGCAACCGAAACACGAGCGTCGAAGCATTCCGTTTCGCTCCATTACTAGTCCTTTATTGACTAAATTGTAACATGACGACCTATGTGATTTCGGCAGAACTTTTGAACCCTTAAGTTTGAGCTTGTGGGCTGACGTTCGACACACTCGATCGTTGTGAATCCACCTTTCAGGTGAGGTCTCTTCCAAGCCTCTCGGAGGTCGTGCGGCTGAAACACGAGCGTCGAAGCATTCCGTTTCGCTCCAGTCGTAGGCCTTTATTGACTAAATTGTAACATGACGACCGATATGATTTCGGCAGAACTTTTGAACCCTTAAGTTTGAGATTGTGGGCTGACGTTCGACACACTCGATCGTTGTGAATCCACCTTTCAGATGAGGTCTCTTCCAAGCCTCTCGTAAGTCGTGCAACCGAAACACGAGCGTCGAAGCATTCCGTTTCGCTCCATTACTAGTCCTTTATTGACTAAATTGTAACATGACGACCTATGTGATTTCGGCAGAACTTTTGAACCCTTAAGTTTGAGCTTGTGGGCTGACGTTCGACACACTCGATCGTTGTGAATCCACCTTTCAGGTGAGGTCTCTTCCAAGCCTCTCGGAGGTCGTGCGGCTGAAACACGAGCGTCGAAGCATTCCGTTTCGCTCCAGTAGTTGGCCTTTATTGACTAAATTGAAACATGACGACCTATGTGATTTCGGCAGAACTTTTGAACCCTTAAGTTTGAGCTAGTGGGGTGACGTTTGACACACTCGATCGTTGTGAATCCACCTTTCAGATGAGGTCTCTTCCAATCCTCTCGGAGTTCGTGCAGCCGAAACACGAGCTTCGAAGCATTCCGTTTCGCTCCAATAGTAGGCCTTTCTTGACTAAATTGTAACATGACGACCTATGTGATTTAGGCAGTACTTATGAACCTTTAAGTTTGAGCTAGTAGACTGACATTCGACACACTCGATCGTTTTGAATCCACCTTTCAGATGAGGTCTCTTGCAATCCTCTCGGAGTTCGTGCGGCCGAGCGGCGACTGTCAAAGCATTCAGTTTCGCTCCAGTCGTAGGCCATTATTGACTAAATTGTAACATGTCGACCTATGTGATTTCGGCAGAACTTTAGAACCCTTAAGTTTTAACTAGTAGGCTGACATTCGACACACTCGATCGTTTTGAATCCACCTTTCAGATGAGGTCTCTTCCAAGCCTCTCGGAGGTCGTGCGGCTGAAACACGAGCGTCGAAGCATTCCGTTTCGCTCTAGTAGTAGGCCTTTATTGACTAAATTGAAACATGACGACCTATGTGATTTCGGCAGAACTTTTGAACCCTTAAGTTTGAACTAGTGGGCTGACGTTCGACACACTCGATCGTTGTGAATCCACCTTTCAGATGAGGTCTCTTCCAAGCCTCTCGGAGGTCGTGCGGCTGAAACACGAGCATCGAAGCATTCCGTTTCGCTCCAGTAGTAGGCCTTTATTAACTAAATTGAAACATGACGACTTTTGTGATTTCGGCAGAACTTTGGAACCCTTAAGTTTGAGCTAGTGGGCTGACGTTCGACACACTCGATCGTTGTGAATCCACCTTTCATATGAGGTCTCTTCCAATCCTCTTGGAGTTCGTGCAGCCAAAACACGAGCTTCGAAGCATTCCGTTTCGCTCCAGTAGTAGACCTTTATTGACTAAATTGAAACATGACGACCTATGTGATTTCGGCAGAACTTTTGAACCCTTAAGTTTGAACTAGTGGGCTGACGTTTGACACACTCGATCGTTGTGAATCCACCTTTCAGATGAGGTCTCTTCCAATCCTCTCGGAGTTCGTGCAGCCGAAACACGAGCTTCGAAGCATTCCGTTTTGCTCCAATAGTAGGCCTTTCTTGACTAAATTGTAACATGACGACCTATGTGATTTCGGCAGAACTTTTGAACCCTTAAGTTTGAGATTGTGGGCTGACGTTCGACACACTCGATCGTTGTGAATCCACCTTTCAGATGAGGTCTCTTCTAAGCCTCTCGGAGGTCGTGCAGCCGAAACACGAGCTTCGAAGCATTCCGTTTCGCTCCAGGAGTAGGCCTTTATTGACTAAATTGTCACATGATGACCTTTGTGATTTCGGCAGAACTTTTGAACCTTTAAGTTTGAGCTAGTAGACTGACATTCGACACACTCGATCGTTTTGAATCCACCTTTCAGATGAGGTCTCTTGCAATCCTCTCGGAGTTCGTGCGGCCGAGCGGCGACTGTCAAAGCATTCAGTTTCGCTCCAGTCGTAGGCCTTTATTGACTAAATTGTAACATGTCGACCTATGTGATTTCGGCAGAACTTTAGAACCCTTAAGTTTGAACTAGTAGGCTGACATTCGACACACTCGATCGTTTTGAATCCACCTTTCAGATGAGGTCTCTTCCAAGCCTCTCGGAGGTCGTGCGGCTGAAACACGAGCGTCGAAGCATTCCGTTTCGCTCTAGTAGTAGGCCTTTATTGACTAAATTGTAACATGACGACCTATGTGATTTCGGCAGAACTTTTGAACCCTTAAGTTTGAGCTTGTGGGCTGACGTTCGACACACTCGATCGTTGTGAATCCACCTTTCAGGTGAGGTCTCTTCCAAGCCTCTCGGAGGTCGTGCGGCTGAAACACGAGCGTCGAAGCATTCCGTTTCGCTCCAGTCGTAGGCCTTTATTGACTAAATTGTAACATGACGACCGATATGATTTCGGCAGAACTTTTGAACCCTTAAGTTTGAGATTGTGGGCTGACGTTCGACACACTCGATCGTTGTGAATCCACCTTTCAGATGAGGTCTCTTCCAAGCCTCTCGTAAGTCGTGCAACCGAAACACGAGCGTCGAAGCATTCCGTTTCGCTCCATTACTAGTCCTTTATTGACTAAATTGTAACATGACGACCTATGTGATTTCGGCAGAACTTTTGAACCCTTAAGTTTGAGCTTGTGGGCTGACGTTCGACACACTCGATCGTTGTGAATCCACCTTTCAGGTGAGGTCTCTTCCAAGCCTCTCGGAGGTCGTGCGGCTGAAACACGAGCGTCGAAGCATTCCGTTTCGCTCCAGTAGTTGGCCTTTATTGACTAAATTGAAACATGACGACCTATGTGATTTCGGCAGAACTTTTGAACCCTTAAGTTTGAGCTAGTGGGGTGACGTTTGACACACTCGATCGTTGTGAATCCACCTTTCAGATGAGGTCTCTTCCAATCCTCTCGGAGTTCGTGCAGCCGAAACACGAGCTTCGAAGCATTCCGTTTCGCTCCAATAGTAGGCCTTTCTTGACTAAATTGTAACATGACGACCTATGTGATTTAGGCAGTACTTATGAACCTTTAAGTTTGAGCTAGTAGACTGACATTCGACACACTTGATCGTTTTGAATCCACCTTTCAGATGAGGTCTCTTCCAATCCTCTCGGAGTTCGTGCAGCCGAAACACGAGCTTCGAAGCATTCCGTTTCGCTCCAATAGTAGGCCTTTCTTGACTAAATTGTAACATGACGACCTATGTGATTTCGGCAGAACTTTTGAACCCTTAAGTTTAAGATTGTGGGCGGACGTTCGACACACTCGATCGTTGTGATTCCACCTTTCAGATGAGGTCTCTTCTAAGCCTCTCGGAGGTCGTGCAGCCGAAACACGAGCTTAGAAGCATTCCGTTTTGCTCCAGGAGTAGGCCTTTATTGACTAAATTGTCACATGATGACCTTTGTGATTTCGGCAGAACTTTTGAACCTTTAAGTTTGAGCTAGTAGACTGACATTCGACACACTCGATCGTTTTGAATCCACCTTTCAGATGAGGTCTCTTGCAATCCTCTCGGAGTTCGTGCGGCCGAGCGGCGACTGTCAAAGCATTCAGTTTCGCTCCAGTCGTAGGCCATTATTGACTAAATTGTAACATGTCGACCTATGTGATTTCGGCAGAACTTTAGAACCCTTAAGTTTGAACTAGTAGGCTGACATTCGACACACTCGATCGTTTTGAATCCACCTTTCAGATGAGGTCTCTTCCAAGCCTCTCGGAGGTCGTGCGGCTGAAACACGAGCGTCGAAGCATTCCGTTTCGCTCTAGTAGTAGGCCTTTATTGACTAAATTGAAACATGACGACCTATGTGATTTCGGCAGAACTTTTGAACCCTTAAGTTTGAACTAGTGGGCTGACGTTCGACACACTCGATCGTTGTGAATCCACCTTTCAGATGAGGTCTCTTCCAAGCCTCTCGGAGGTCGTGCGGCTGAAACACGAGCATCGAAGCATTCCGTTTCGCTCCAGTAGTCGGCCTTTATTAACTAAATTGAAACATGACGACTTTTGTGATTTCGGCAGAACTTTGGAACCCTTAAGTTTGAGCTAGTGGGCTGACGTTCGACACACTCGATCGTTGTGAATCCACCTTTCATATGAGGTCTCTTCCAATCCTCTTGGAGTTCGTGCAGCCAAAACACGAGCTTCGAAGCATTCCGTTTCGCTCCAGTAGTAGACCTTTATTGACTAAATTGAAACATGACGACCTATGTGATTTCGGCAGAACTTTTGAACCCTTAAGTTTGAACTAGTGGGCTGACGTTTGACACACTCGATCGTTGTGAATCCACCTTTCAGATGAGGTCTCTTCCAATCCTCTCGGAGTTCGTGCAGCCGAAACACGAGCTTCGAAGCATTCCGTTTCGCTCCAATAGTAGGCCTTTCTTGACTAAATTGTAACATGACGACCTATGTGATTTCGGCAGAACTTTTGAACCCTTAAGTTTGAGATTGTGGGCTGACGTTCGACACACTCGATCGTTGTGAATCCACCTTTCAGATGAGGTCTCTTCTAAGCCTCTCGGAGGTCGTGCAGCCGAAACACGAGCTTCGAAGCATTCCGTTTCGCTCCAGGAGTAGGCCTTTATTGACTAAATTGTCACATGATGACCTTTGTGATTTCGGCAGAACTTTTGAACCTTTAAGTTTGAGCTAGTAGACTGACATTCGACACACTCGATCGTTTTGAATCCACCTTTCAGATGAGGTCTCTTGCAATCCTCTCGGAGTTCGTGCGGCCGAGCGGCGACTGTCAAAGCATTCAGTTTCGCTCCAGTCGTAGGCCTTTATTGACTAAATTGTAACATGTCGACCTATGTGATTTCGGCAGAACTTTAGAACCCTTAAGTTTGAACTAGTAGGCTGACATTCGACACACTCGATCGTTTTGAATCCACCTTTCAGATGAGGTCTCTTCCAAGCCTCTCGGAGGTCGTGCGGCTGAAACACGAGCGTCGAAGCATTCCGTTTCGCTCTAGTAGTAGGCCTTTATTGACTAAATTGAAACATGACGACCTATGTGATTTCGGCAGAACTTTTGAACCCTTAAGTTTGAACTAGTGGGCTGACGTTCGACACACTCGATCGTTGTGAATCCACCTTTCAGATGAGGTCTCTTCCAAGCCTCTCGGAGGTCGTGCGGCTGAAACACGAGCATCGAAGCATTCCGTTTCGCTCCAGTAGTAGGCCTTTATTAACAAATTGAAACATGACGACTTTTGTGATTTCGGCAGAACTTTGGAACCCTTAAGTTTGAGCTAGTGGGCTGACGTTCGACACACTCGATCGTTGTGAATCCACCTTTCATATGAAGTCTCTTCCAATCCTCTCGGAGTTCGGGCAGCCGAAACACGAGCTTCGAAGCATTCCGTTTCGCTCCAGTAGTAGGCCTTTATTGACTAAATTGAAACATGACGACCTATGTGATTTCGGCAGAACTTTTGAACCCTTAAGTTTGAGATTGTGGGCTGACGTTCGACACACTCGATCGTTGTGAATCCACCTTTCAGATGAGGTCTCTTCCAAGCCTCTCGTAAGTCGTGCGACCGAAACACGAGCGTCGAAGCATTCCGTTTCGCTCCAGTACTAGTCCTTTATTGACTAAATTGTAACATGACGACCTATGTGATTTCGGCAGAACTTTTGAACCCTTAAGTTTGAGCTTGTGAGCTGACGTTCGACACACTCGATCGTTGTGAAACCACCTTTCAGATGAGGTCTCTTCCAAGCCTCTCGGAGGTCGTGCGGCTGAAACACGAGCGTCGAAGCATTCCGTTTCGCTCCAGTAGTTGGTCTTTATTGACTAAATTGAAACATGACGACCTATGTGATTTCGGCAGAACTTTTGAACCCTTAAGTTTGAGCTAGTGGGCTGACGTTTGACACACTCAATTGTTGTGAATCCACCTTTCAGATGAGGTCTCTTCCAATCCTCTCGGAGTTCGTGCAGCTGAAACACGAGCTTCGAAGCATTCCGTTTCGCTCCAATAGTAGGCCTTTCTTGACTAAATTGTAACATGACGACCTATGTGATTTCGGCAGAACTTTTGAACCCTTAAGTTTGAACTAGTGGGCTGACGTTCGACACACTCGATCGTTGTGAATCCACCTTTCAGATGAGGTCTCTTCCAAGCCTCTCGGAGGTCGTGCGGCTGAATCACGAGCATCGAAGCATTCCGTTTCGCTCCAGTAGTAGGCCTTTATTGACTAAATTGAAACATGACGACTTTTGTGATTTCGGCAGAACTTTGGAACCCTTAAGTTTGAGCTAGTCGGCTGACGTTCGACACACTCGATCGTTGTGAATCCACCTTTCATATGAGGTCTCTTCCAATCCTCTCGGAGTTTGTGCAGCCGAAACACGAGCTTCGAAGCATTCCGTTTCGCTCCAATAGTAGGCCTTTCTTGACTAAATTGTAACATGACGACCTATGTGATTTCGGCAGAACTTTTGAACCCTTAAGTTTGAACTAGTGGGCTGACGTTCGACACACTCGATCGTTGTGAATCCACCTTTCAGATGATGTCTCTTCCAATCCTCTCGGAGTTCGTGCAGCCGAAACACGAGCTTCGAAGCATTCCGTTTCGCTCCAGGACTAGTCCTTTGACTAAATTGTAACATGACGACCTATGTGATTTCGGCAGAACCTTTGAACCCTTAAGTTTGAGATTGTGGGCTGACATTCGACACACTCGATCGTTGTGAATCCACCTTTCAGATGAGGTCTCTTCCAAGCCTCTCGGAGGTCGTGCGGCCGAAACACAAGCGTCGAAGCATTCCGTTTCGCTCCAGTTGTAGGCCTTTATTGACTAAATTGTAACATGACGACCGATATGATTTCGGCAGAACTTTTGAACCCTTAAGTTTGAGATTGTGGGCTGACGTTCGACACACTCGATCGTTGTGAATCCACCTTTCATATGAGGTCTCTTCCAAGCCTCTCGTAAGTCGTGCGACCGAAACACGAGCGTCGAAGCATTCCGTTTCGCTCCATTACTAGTCCTTTATTGACTAAATTGTAACATGACGACCTATGTGATTTCGGCAGAACCTTTGAACCCTTAAGTTTGAGCTTGTGGGCTGACATTCGACACACTCGATCGTTGTGAATCCACCTTTCAGATGAGGTCTCTTCCAAGCCTCTCGGAGGTCGTGCGGCTGAAACACGAGCGTCGAAGCATTCCGTTTCGCTCCAGTAGTTGGCCTTTATTGACTAAATTGAAACATGACGACCTATGTGATTTCGGCAGAACTTTTGAACCCTTAAGTTTGAGCTAGTGGGGTGACGTTTGACACACTCGATCGTTGTGAATCCACCTTTCAGATGAGGTCTCTTCCAATCCTCTCGGAGTTCGTGCAGCCGAAACACGAGCTTCGAAGCATTCCGTTTCGCTCCAATAGTAGGCCTTTCTTGACTAAATTGTAACATGACGACCTATGTGATTTCGGCAGAACTTTTGAACCCTTAAGTTTGAGATTGTGGGCTGACGTTCGACACACTCAATCGTTGTGAATCCACCTTTCAGATGAGGTCTCTTCTAAGCCTCTCGGAGGTCGTGCAGCCGAAACACGAGCTTCGAAGCATTCCGTTTCGCTCCAGGAGTAGGCCTTTATTGACTAAATTGTCACATGACGACCTATGTGATTTCGGCAGAACTTTTGAACCCTTAAGTTTGAGCTAGTGGGGTGACATTCGACACACTCGATCGTTTTGAATCCACCTTTCAGATGTGGTCTCTTGCAATCCTCTCGGAGTTCGTGCGGCCGAGCGGCGACTGTCAAAGCATTCAGTTTCGCTCCAGTCGTAGGCCTTTATTGACTAAATTGTAACATGTCGACCTATGTGATTTCGGCAGAACTTTAGAACCCTTAAGTTTGAACTAGTAGGCTGACATTCGACACACTCGATCGTTTTGAATCCACCTTTCAGATGAGGTCTCTTCCAAGCCTCTCGGAGGTCGTGCGGCTGAAACACGAGCGTCGAAGCATTCCGTTTCGCTCTAGTAGTAGGCCTTTATTGACTAAATTGAAACATGACGACCTATGTAATTTCGGCAGAACTTTTGAACCCTTAAGTTTGAACTAGTGGGCTGACGTTCGACACACTCGATCGTTGTGAATCCACCTTTCAGATGAGGTCTCTTCCAAGCCTCTCGGAGGTCGTGCGGCTGAAACACGAGCATCGAAGCATTCCGTTTCGCTCCAGTAGTAGGCCTTTATTAACAAATTGAAACATGACGACTTTTGTGATTTCGGCAGAACTTTGGAACCCTTAAGTTTGAGCTAGTGGGCTGACGTTCGACACACTCGATCGTTGTGAATCCACCTTTCATATGAGGTCTCTTCCAATCCTCTCGGAGTTCCTGCAGCCGAAACACGAGCTTCGAAGCATTCCGTTTCGCTCCAGTAGTAGGCCTTTATTGACTAAATTGGAACATGACGACCTATGTGATTTCGGCAGAACTTTTGAACCCTTAAGTTTGAGCTAGTAGGCTGACATTCGACACACTCGATCGTTTTGAAGCCACCTTTCAGATGACGTCTTTTCCAAGCCTCTCGGAGGTCGTGCGGCCGAAACACAAGCGTCGAAGCATTCCGTTTCGCTCCAGCAATAGGCCTTTATTGACTAAATTGTAACATGACGACCTATGTGATTTCGACAGAACTTTTGAACCCTTAAGTTTGAGCTTGTGGGCTGACATTCGACACACTCGATCGTTGTGAATCCACCTTTCAGATGAGGTCTCTTCCAATCCTCTCGGAGTTCGTGTAGCCGAAACACGAGCTTCGAAGCATTCCGTTTCGCTCCAATAGTAGGCCTTTATTGACTAAATTGTAACATGTCGACCTATGTGATTTCGGCAGAACTTTAGAACCCTTAAGTTTGAGCTAGGAGACTGACATTCGACACACTCGATCGTTTTGAATCCACCTTTCAGATGAGGTCTCTTCCAAGCCTCTCGGAGGTCGTGCGGCTGAAACACGAGCGTCGAAGCATTCCGTTTCGCTCCAGTAGTCGGCCTTTATTGACTACATTGAAAAATGACCACCTATGTGATTTCGGCAGAACTTTTGAACCCTTAAGTTTGAGCTAGTGGGCTGACGTTCGACACACTCGATCGTTGTGAATCCACCTTTCAGATGAGGTCTCTTCCAAGCCTCTCGGAGGTCGTGCGGCCGAAACACGAGCGTCGAAGCATTCCATTTCGCTCCAGTAGTAGGCCTATATTGACTAAATTGTAACATGACGACCTATGTGATTTCGGCAGAACTTTTGAACCCTTAAGTTTGAGCTAGTAGACTGACATTCGACACACTCGATCGTTTTGAATCCACCTTTCAAATGAGGTCTCTTCCAATCCTCTCGGAGGTCGTGCGGCTGAAACACGAGCGTCGAAGCATTCCGTTTCGCTCCAGTAGTAGGCCTTTATTGACTAAATTGTAACATGACGACCTATGTGATTTCGGCAGAACTTTTGAACCCTTAAGTTTGAACTAGTGGGCTGACGTTTGACACACTCGATCGTTGTGAATCCATCTTTCAGATGAGGTCTCTTCCAAGCCTCTCGGAGGTCGTGCGGCCGAAACACGAGCGTCGAAGCATTCCGTTTCGCTCCAGTAGTAGGCCTATATTGACTAAATTGTAACATTACGACCGATATGATTTCGGCAGAACTTTTGAACCCTTAAGTTTGAGATTGTGGGCTGACGTTCGACACACTCGATCGTTGGGAATCCACCTTTCAGATGAGGTCTCTTCCAAGCCTCTCGTTGGTCGTGCGACCGAAACACGAGCGTCGAAGCATTCCGTTTCGCTCCAGTACTGATCCTTTATTGACTAAATTGTAACATGACGACCTATGTGATTTCGGCAGAACTTTTGAACCCTTAAGTTTGAGATTGTGGGCAGACGTTCGACACACTCGATCGTTGTGAATCCACCCTTCAGATGAGGTCTCTTCCAAGTCTCTCGGAGTTCGTGCAGCCGAAACACGAGCTTCGAAGCATTCCGTTTCGCTCCAGTAGTTGGCCTTTATTGACTAACTTGTAACATGACGACATATGTGATTTCGCCAGAACCTTTGAACCCTTAAGTTTGAGATTATAGGCTGACGTTCGACACACTCGATTGTTGTGAATCCACCTTTCAGATGAGGTCTCTTCCAAGCCTCTCGGAGGTCGTGCGGCCGTAACACGAGCGTCGAAGCATTCCGTTTCGCTCCAGTAGTAGTCCTTTATTGACTAAATTGTAACATGTCGACCTATGTGATTTCGGCAGAACTTTAGAACCCTTAAGTTTGAGCTAGTAGACTGACATTCGACACACTCGATCGTTTTGAATCCACCTTTCAGATGAGGTCTCTTCCAAGCCTCTCGGAGGTCGTGCGGCTGAAACACGAGCGTCGAAGCATTCCGTTTCGCTCCAGTAGTCGGCCTTTATTGACTACATTGAAAAATGACCACCTATGTGATTTCGGCAGAACTTTTGAACCCTTAAGTTTGAGCTAGTGGGCTGACGTTCGACACACTCGATCGTTGTGAATCCACCTTTCAGATGAGGTCTCTTCCAAGCCTCTCGGAGGTCGTGCGGCCGAAACACGAGCGTCGAAGCATTCCATTTCGCTCCAGTAGTAGGCCTATATTGACTAAATTGTAACATGACGACCTATGTGATTTCGGCAGAACTTTTGAACCCTTAAGTTTGAGCTAGTAGACTGACATTCGACACACTCGATCGTTTTGAATCCACCTTTCAAATGAGGTCTCTTCCAATCCTCTCGGAGGTCGTGCGGCTGAAACACGAGCGTCGAAGCATTCCGTTTCGCTCCAGTAGTAGGCCTTTATTGACTAAATTGTAACATGACGACCTATGTGATTTCGGCAGAACTTTTGAACCCTTAAGTTTGAACTAGTGGGCTGACGTTTGACACACTCGATCGTTGTGAATCCATCTTTCAGATGAGGTCTCTTCCAAGCCTCTCGGAGGTCGTGCGGCCGAAACACGAGCGTCGAAGCATTCCGTTTCGCTCCAGTAGTAGGCCTATATTGACTAAATTGTAACATGACGACCTTTGTGATTTCGGCAGAACTTTTGAACCCTTAAATTTGAGCTAGTCGGCTGACATTCGACACACTCGATCGTTGTGAATCCACCTTTCAGATGAGGTCTCTTCCAAGCCTCTCGGAGGTCGTGCGGCCGAAACACAAGCGTCGACGCATTCCGTTTCGCTCCAGTCGTAGGCCTTTATTGACTAAATTGTAACATTACGACCGATATGATTTCGGCAGAACTTTTGAACCCTTAAGTTTGAGATTGTGGGCTGACGTTCGACACACTCGATCGTTGGGAATCCACCTTTCAGATGAGGTCTCTTCCAAGCCTCTCGTTGGTCGTGCGACCGAAACACGAGCGTCGAAGCATTCCGTTTCGCTCCAGTACTGATCCTTTATTGACTAAATTGTAACATGACGACCTATGTGATTTCGGCAGAACTTTTGAACCCTTAAGTTTGAGATTGTGGGCAGACGTTCGACACACTCGATCGTTGTGAATCCACCCTTCAGATGAGGTCTTTTCCAAGTCTCTCGGAGTTCGTGCAGCCGAAACACGAGCTTCGAAGCATTCCGTTTCGCTCCAGTAGTTGGCCTTTATTGACTAAATTGTAACATGACGACATATGTGATTTCGCCAGAACCTTTGAACCCTTAAGTTTGAGATTATAGGCTGACGTTCGACACACTCGATTGTTGTGAATCCACCTTTCAGATGAGGTCTCTTCCAAGCCTCTCGGAGGTCGTGCGGCCGTAACACGAGCGTCGAAGCATTCCGTTTCGCTCCAGTAGTAGTCCTTTATTGACTAAATTGTAACATGATGACCTATGTGATTTCGGCAGAACTTTTGAACCCTTAAGTTTGAGCTTGTGGGCTGACGTTCGACACACTTGATCGTTGTGAATCCACCTTTCAGATGAGGTCTCTTCCAAGCCTCTCGGAGGCCGTGCGGCTGAAACACGAGCGTCGAAGCATTCCGTTTCGCTCCAGTAGTAGGCCTTTATTGACTAAATTGAAACATGACGACCTATGTGATTTCGGCAGAACTTTTGATCCCTTAAGTTTGAGCTAGTGGGCTGACGTTCGACACACTCGATCGTTGTGAATCCACCTTTCAGATGAGGTCTCTTCCAAGCCTCTCGGAGGTCGTGCGGCCGAAACACAAGCGTCGAATCATTCCGTTTCGCTCCAGTCGTAGGCCTTTATTGACTAAATTGTAACATTACGACCGATATGATTTCGGCAGTACTTTTGAACCCTTAAGTTTGAGATTGTGGGCTGACGTTCGACACACTCGATCGTTGGGAATCCACCTTTCAGATGAGGTCTCTTCCAAGCCTCTCGTTGGTCGTGCGACCGAAACACGAGCGCCGAAGCATTCCGTTTCGCTCCAGTACTCCTCCTTTATTGACTAAATTGTAACATGACGACCTATGTGATTTCGGCAGAACTTTTGAACCCTTAAGTTTGAGCTTGTGGGCTGACGTTCGACACACTCGATCGTTGTGAATCCACCTTTCAGATGAGGTCTCTTCCAATCCTCTCGGAGTTCTTGCAGCCGAAACACGAGCTTCGAAGCATTCCGTTTTGCTCCAATAGTAGGCCTTTATTGACTAAATTGTAACATGTCGACCTATGTGATTTCGGCAGAACTTTAGAACCCTTATGTTTTAGCTAGTAGGCTGACCTTCGACACACTCGATCGTTTTGAATCCACCTTTCAGATGAGGTCTCTTCCAATCCTCTCGGAGTTCGTGCAGCTGAAACACGAGCTTCGAAGCATTCCGGTTCGCTCCAATAGTAGGCCTTTATTGACTAAATTGTAACATGACGACCTATGTGATTTCGGCAGAACCTTTGAACCCTTAAGTTTAAGATTGTGGGCTGACATTCGACACACTCGATCGTTGTGAATCCACCTTTCAGATGAGGTCTCTTCCAAGCCTCTCGGAGGTTGTGCGGCCGAAACACAATTGTCGAAGCATTCCGTTTCGCTCCAGTCGTAGGCCTTTATTGACTAAATTGTAACATGATGACCGATATGATTTCGGCAGAACTTTTGAACCCTTAAGTTTGAGATTATGGGCTGACGTTCGACACACTCGATCGTTGGGAATCCACCTTTCAGATGAGTTCTCTTCCATGTCTCTCCGAGGTCGTGCGGCCGAAACACGAGCGTCGAAGCATTCCGTTTCGCTCCAGTAATAGGCCTTTATTGACTAAATTGTAACATGACGACCTATGTGATTTCGGCAGAACATTTGAACCCTTAAGTTTGAGCTTGTGGGCTGACATTCGACACACTCGATCGTTGTGAATCCACCTTTCAGATGAGGTCTCTTCCAATCCTCTCGGAGTTCGTGCAGCCGAAACACGAGCTTCGAAGCATTCCGTTTCGCTCCAATAGTAGGCCTTTATTGACTAAATTGTAACATGTCGACCTATGTGATTTCGGCAGAACTTTAGAACCCTTAAGTTTGAGCTAGTAGACTGACATTCGACACACTCGATCGTTTTTAATCCACCTTTCAGATGAGGTCTTTTCCAAGCCTCTCGGAGGTCGTGCGGCCGAAAACACGAGCGTCGAAGCATTCCATTTCGCTCCAATCGTTGGCCTACATTGACTAATTTGTAACATGACGACCTATGTGATTTCGGCAGAACTTTTGAACCCTTAAGTTTGAGCTCGTGGGCTGACGTTCGACGCACTCGATCGTTTTGAATCCACCTTTCAAATGAGGTCTCTTCCAAGCCTCTCGGAGGTCGTGCGGCTGAAACACGAGCGTCGAAGCATTCCGTTTCGCTACAGTAGTAGGCCTTTATTGACTAAATTGAAACATGACGACCTATGTGATTTCGGCAGAACTTTGGAACCCTTAAGTTTGAGCTAGTGGGCTGACGTTCGACACACTCGATCGTTGGGAATCCACCTTTCATATGAGGTCTCTTCCAATCCTCTCGGAGTTCGTGCAGCCGAAACACGAGCTTCGAAGCATTCCGTTTCGCTCCAATAGTAGGCCTTTATTGACTAAATTGTAACATGACGACCTATGTGATTTTGGCAGAACCTTTGAACCCTTAAGTTTGAGATTGTGGGCTGACATTCGACACACTCGATCGTTCTGAATCCACCTTTCGGATGAGGTCTCTTCCAAGCCTCTCGGAGGTCGTGCGGCCGAAACACAAGCGTCGAAGCATTCCGTTTCGCTCCAGTCGTAGGCCTTTATTGACTAAATTGTAACATTAAGACCGATATGATTTCGGCAGAACTTTTGAACCCTTAAGTTTGAGATTGTGGGCTGACGTTCGGCACACTCGATCGTTGGGAATCCACCTTTCAGATGAGGTCTCTTCCAAGCCTCTCGTTGGTCGTGCGACCGAAACACGAGCGTCGAAGCATTCTGTTTCGCTCCAGTAGTAGGCCTTTATTGACTAAATTGTAACATGACGACCTATGTGATTTCGGCAGAACTTTTGAACCCTTAAGTTTGAACTAGTGGGCTGACGTTTGACACACTTGATCGTTGTGAATCCATCTTTCAGATGAGGTCTCTTCCAAGCCTCTCGGAGGTCGTGCGGCCGAAACACGAGCGTCGAAGCATTCCGTTTCGCTCCAGTAGTAGGCCTATATTGACTAAATTGTAACATGACGACCTTTGTGATTTCGGCAGAACTTTTGAACCCTTAAATTTGAGCTAGTCGGCTGACATTCGACACACTCGATCGTTGTGAATCCACCTTTCAGATGAGATCTCTTCCAAGCCTCTCGGAGTTCGTGCGGCCGAAGCACGAGCATCGAAGCATTCCGTTTCGCTCCAGTAGTAGGCCTTTATTGTCTAAATTGTAACATGATGACCTATGTGATTTCGGCAGAACTTTTGAACCCTTAAGTTTGAGCTAGTAGACTGACATTCAACACACTCGATCGTTTTGAATCCACCTTTCAGATGATGTCTCTTCCAATCCTCTCGGAGTTCGTGCAGCCGAAACACGAGCTTCGAAGCATTCCGTTTCGCTCCAGTAGTTGGCCTTTATTGACTAAATTGTAACATGACGACCTTTGTGATTTCGGCAGAACTTTTGAACCCTTAAATTTGAGCTAGTCGGCTGACATTCGACACACTCGATCGTTGTGAATCCACCTTTCAGATGAGGTCTCTTCCAAGCCTCTCGGAGGTCGTGCGGCCGAAACACAAGCGTCGAATCATTCCGTTTCGCTCCAGTCGTAGGCCTTTATTGACTAAATTGTAACATTACGACCGATATGATTTCGGCAGAACTTTTGAACCCTTAAGTTTGAGATTGTGGGCTGACGTTCGACACACTCGATCGTTGGGAATCCACCTTTCAGATGAGGTCTCTTCCAAGCCTCTCGTTGGTCGTGCGACCGAAACACGAGCGTCGAAGCATTCCGTTTCGCTCCAGTACTCCTCCTTTATTGACTAAATTGTAACATGACGACCTATGTGATTTCGGCAGAACTTTTGAACCCTTAAGTTTGAGCTTGTGGGCTGACGTTCGACACACTCGATCGTTGTGAATCCACCTTTCAGATGAGGTCTCTTCCAATCCTCTCGGAGTTCTTGCAGCCGAAACACGAGCTTCGAAGCATTCCGTTTTGCTCCAATAGTAGGCCTTTATTGACTAAATTGTAACATGTCGACCTATGTGATTTCGGCAGAACTTTAGAACCCTTATGTTTTAGCTAGTAGGCTGACCTTCGACACACTCGATCGTTTTGAATCCACCTTTCAGATGAGGTCTCTTCCAATCCTCTCGGAGTTCGTGCAGCCGAAACACGAGCTTCGAAGCATTCCGGTTCGCTCCAATAGTAGGCCTTTATTGACTAAATTGTAACATGACGACCTATGTGATTTCGGCAGAACCTTTGAACCCTTAAGTTTGAGATTGTGGGCTGACATTCGACACACTCGATCGTTGTGAATCCACCTTTCAGATGAGGTCTCTTCCAAGCCTCTCGGAGGTTGTGCGGCCGAAACACAATTGTCGAAGCATTCCGTTTCGCTCCAGTCGTAGGCCTTTATTGACTAATTTGTAACATGACGACCTATGTGATTTCGGCAGAACTTTTGAACCCTTAAGTTTGAGCTCGTGGGCTGACGTTCGACGCACTCGATCGTTTTGAATCCACCTTTCAAATGAGGTCTCTTCCAAGCCTCTCGGAGGTCGTGCGGCTGAAACACGAGCGTCGAAGCATTCCGTTTCGCTACAGTAGTAGGCCTTTATTGACTAAATTGAAACATGACGACCTATGTGATTTCGGCAGAACTTTGGAACCCTTAAGTTTGAGCTAGTGGGCTGACGTTCGACACACTCGATCGTTGTGAATCCACCTTTCATATGAGGTCTCTTCCAATCCTCTCGGAGTTCGTGCAGCCGAAACACGAGCTTCGAAGCATTCCGTTTCGCTCCAATAGTAGGCCTTTATTGACTAAATTGTAACATGACGACCTATGTGATTTTGGCAGAACCTTTGAACCCTTAAGTTTGAGATTGTGGGCTGACATTCGACACACTCGATCGTTCTGAATCCACCTTTCGGATGAGGTCTCTTCCAAGCCTCTCGGAGGTCGTGCGGCCGAAACACAAGCGTCGAAGCATTCCGTTTCGCTCCAGTCGTAGGCCTTTATTGACTAAATTGTAACATTACGACCGATATGATTTCGGCAGAACTTTTGAACCCTTAAGTTTGAGATTGTGGGCTGACGTTCGGCACACTCGATCGTTGGGAATCCACCTTTCAGATGAGGTCTCTTCCAAGCCTCTCTTTGGTCGTGCGACCGAAACACGAGCGTCGAAGCATTCTGTTTCGCTCCAGTAGTAGGCCTTTATTGACTAAATTGTAACATGACGACCTATGTGATTTCGGCAGAACTTTTGAACCCTTAAGTTTGAACTAGTGGGCTGACGTTTGACACACTTGATCGTTGTGAATCCATCTTTCAGATGAGGTCTCTTCCAAGCCTCTCGGAGGTCGTGCGGCCGAAACACGAGCGTCGAAGCATTCCGTTTCGCTCCAGTAGTAGGCCTATATTGACTAAATTGTAACATGACGACCTTTGTGATTTCGGCAGAACTTTTGAACCCTTAAATTTGAGCTAGTCGGCTGACATTCGACACACTCGATCGTTGTGAATCCACCTTTCAGATGAGATCTCTTCCAAGCCTCTCGGAGTTCGTGCGGCCGAAGCACGAGCATCGAAGCATTCCGTTTCGCTCCAGTAGTAGGCCTTTATTGTCTAAATTGTAACATGATGACCTATGTGATTTCGGCAGAACTTTTGAACCCTTAAGTTTGAGCTAGTAGACTGACATTCAACACACTCGATCGTTTTGAATCCACCTTTCAGATGAGGTCTCTTCCAAGCCTCTCAGAGGTCGTGCGGCTGAAACACGAGCGTCGAAGCATTCCGTTTCGCTCCAGTAGTAGGCCTTTATTGACTAAATTGAAACATGACGAACTATGTGATTTCGGCAGAACTTTTGAACCCTTAAGTTTGAGGTAGTGGGCTGACGTTCGACACACTCGATCGTTGTGAATCCACCTTTCAGATGAGGTCTCTTCCAAGCCTCTCTGAGGTCGTGCGGCCGAAACACAAGCGTCGAAGCATTCCGTTTTGCTCCAGTCGTAGGCCTTTATTGACTAAATTGTAACATGACGACCGATATGATTTCGGCAGAACTTTTGAACCCTTAAGTTTGAGATTATGGGCTGACGTTCGACACACTCGATCGTTGGGAATCCACCTTTCAGATGAGGTCTCTTCCAAGCCTCTCGGAGGTCGTGCGGCCGAAACACGAGCATCGAAGCATTCCGTTTCGCTACAGTAGTAGGCCTTTACTCAGTAATTTGGAACATGACGACCTATGTGATTTCGGCAGAACTTTTGAACCCTTAAGTTTGAGCTCGTAGGCTGACATTGGACACACTCGATCGTTTTGAAGCCACCTTTCAGATGACGTCTTTTCCAAGCCTCTCGGAGGTCGTGCGGCCGAAACACGAGCGTCGAAGCATTCCGTTTCGCTCCAGTAGTAGGCCTATATTGACTAAATTGTAACATGACGACCTATGTGATTTCGGCAGAACTTTTGAACCCTTAAGTTTGAGCTTGTGGGCTGACGTTCGACACACTCGATCGTTGTGAATCCACCTTTCAGATGAGGTCTCTTCCAATCCTCTCGGAGTTCGTGCAGCCGAAACACGAGCTTCGAAGCATTCCGTTTCGCTCCAGTAGGAGGCCTTTATTGACGAAATTGTAACATGACGACGTATGTGATTTAGGCAGAACTTTTGAACCTTTAAGTTTGAGCTAGTAGACTGACATTCGACACACTCGATCGTTTTGAATCCACGTTTCAGATGAGGTCTCTTCCAAGCCTCTCGGAGGTCGTGCGGCCGAAACACGAGCGTCGAAGCATTCCGTTTCGCTCCAGTAGTAGGCCTATATTGACTAAATTGTAACATGACGACCTATGTGATTTCGGCAGAACTTTTGAACCCTTAAGTTTGAACTAGTGGGCTGACGTTTGACACACTCGATCGTTGTGAATCCACCTTTCAGATGACGTCTTTTCCAAGCCTCTCGGAGGTCCTGCGGCCGAAACACGAGCGTCGAAGCATTCCGTTTCGCTCTAGTAGGAGGCCTTTATTGACTAAATTGTAACATGACGACCTATGTGATTTCGGCAGAACTTTTGAACCCTTAAGTTTGAGCTCGTGGGCTGACTTCGACGCACTCGATCGTTTTGAATCCACCTTTCAAATGAGGTCTCTTCCAAGCCTCTCGGAGGTCGTGCGGCTGAAACACGAGTGTCGAAGCATTCCGTTTCGCTCCAGTAGTAGGCCTTTATTGACTAAATTAAAACATGACGACCTATGTGATTTCGGCAGAACTTTTGAACCCTTAAGTTTGAACTAGTGGGCTGACGTTTGACACACTCGATCGTTGTGAATCCACCTTTCAGATGACGTCTTTTCCAAGCCTCTCGGAGGTCCTGCGGCCGAAACACGAGCGTCGAAGCATTCCGTTTCGCTCTAGTAGGAGGCCTTTATTGACTAAATTGTAACATGACGACCTATGTGATTTCGGCAGAACTTTTGAACCCTTAAGTTTGAGCTCGTGGGCTGACTTCGACGCACTCGATCGTTTTGAATCCACCTTTCAGATGAGGTCTCTTCCAAGCCTCTCAGAGGTCGTGCGGCTGAAACACGAGCGTCGAAGCATTCCGTTTCGCTCCAGTAGTAGGCCTTTATTGACTAAATTGAAACATGACGAACTATGTGATTTCGGCAGAACTTTTGAACCCTTAAGTTTGAGGTAGTGGGCTGACGTTCGACACACTCGATCGTTGTGAATCCACCTTTCAGATGAGGTCTCTTCCAAGCCTCTCTGAGGTCGTGCGGCCGAAACACAAGCGTCGAAGCATTCCGTTTTGCTCCAGTCGTAGGCCTTTATTGACTAAATTGTAACATGACGACCGATATGATTTCGGCAGAACTTTTGAACCCTTAAGTTTGAGATTATGGGCTGACGTTCGACACACTCGATCGTTGGGAATCCACCTTTCAGATGAGGTCTCTTCCAAGCCTCTCGGAGGTCGTGCGGCCGAAACACGAGCATCGAAGCATTCCGTTTCGCTACAGTAGTAGGCCTTTACTCAGTAATTTGGAACATGACGACCTATGTGATTTCGGCAGAACTTTTGAACCCTTAAGTTTGAGCTCGTAGGCTGACATTGGACACACTCGATCGTTTTGAAGCCACCTTTCAGATGACGTCTTTTCCAAGCCTCTCGGAGGTCGTGCGGCCGAAACACGAGCGTCGAAGCATTCCGTTTCGCTCCAGTAGTAGGCCTATATTGACTAAATTGTAACATGACGACCTATGTGATTTCGGCAGAACTTTTGAACCCTTAAGTTTGAGCTTGTGGGCTGACGTTCGACACACTCGATCGTTGTGAATCCACCTTTCAGATGAGGTCTCTTCCAATCCTCTCGGAGTTCGTGCAGCCGAAACACGAGCTTCGAAGCATTCCGTTTCGCTCCAGTAGGAGGCCTTTATTGACGAAATTGTAACATGACGACGTATGTGATTTAGGCAGAACTTTTGAACCTTTAAGTTTGAGCTAGTGGGCTGACGTTCGACACACTCGATCGTTGTGAATCCACCTTTCAGATGAGGTCTCTTCCAAGCCTCTCGGAGGTCGTGCGGCCGAAACACGAGCGTCGAAGCATTCCGTTTCGCTCCAGTAGTAGGCCTATATTGACTAAATTGTAACATGACGACCTATGTGATTTCGGCAGAACTTTTGAACCCTTAAGTTTGAACTAGTGGGCTGACGTTTGACACACTCGATCGTTGTGAATCCACCTTTCAGATGACGTCTTTTCCAAGCCTCTCGGAGGTCCTGCGGCCGAAACACGAGCGTCGAAGCATTCCGTTTCGCTCTAGTAGGAGGCCTTTATTGACTAAATTGTAACATGACGACCTATGTGATTTCGGCAGAACTTTTGAACCCTTAAGTTTGAGCTCGTGGGCTGACTTCGACGCACTCGATCGTTTTGAATCCACCTTTCAAATGAGGTCTCTTCCAAGCCTCTCGGAGGTCGTGCGGCTGAAACACGAGTGTCGAAGCATTCCGTTTCGCTCCAGTAGTAGGCCTTTATTGACTAAATTAAAACATGACGACCTATGTGATTTCGGCAGAACTTTTGAACCCTTAAGTTTGAACTAGTGGGCTGACGTTTGACACACTCGATCGTTGTGAATCCACCTTTCAGATGACGTCTTTTCCAAGCCTCTCGGAGGTCCTGCGGCCGAAACACGAGCGTCGAAGCATTCCGTTTCGCTCTAGTAGGAGGCCTTTATTGACTAAATTGTAACATGACGACCTATGTGATTTCGGCAGAACTTTTGAACCCTTAAGTTTGAGCTCGTGGGCTGACTTCGACGCACTCGATCGTTTTGAATCCACCTTTCAAATGAGGTCTCTTCCAAGCCTCTCGGAGGTCGTGCGGCTGAAACACGAGTGTCGAAGCATTCCGTTTCGCTCCAGTAGTAGTCCTTTATTGACTAAATTGTAACATGACGACCTATGTGATTTCGGCAGAACTTTTGAACCCTTAAGTTTGAGCTAGTAGGCTGACCTTCGAAACACTCGATCGTTGTGAATCCACCTTTCAGATGAGGTCTCTTCCAAGCCTCTCGGAGATCGTGCGGCCGAAACACGAGCGTCGAATCATTCCGTTTAGCTCCAGTAGGAAGCCTTTATTGACTAAATTGTAACATGACGACCGATATGATTTCGGCAGAACTTTTGAACCCTTAAGTTTGAGATTATGGGCTGACGTTCGACACACTCGATCGTTGGGAATCCAGATTTCAGATGAGGTCTCTTCCAAGCCTCTCGGAGGTCGTGCGGCCGAAACACGAGCGTCGAAGCATTCCGTTTCGCTCCAGCAATAGGCCTTTATTGACTAAATTGTAACATGACGACCTATGTGATTTCGACAGAACTTTTGAACCCTTAAGTTTGAGCTTGTGGGCTGACATTCGACACACTCGATCGTTGTGAATCCACCTTTCAGATGAGGTCTCTTCCAATCCTCTCTGAGTTCGTGTAGCCGAAACACGAGCTTCGAAGCATTCCGTTTCGCTCCAATAGTAGGCCTTTATTGACTAAATTGTAACATGTCGACCTATGTGATTTCGGCAGAACTTTAGAACCCTTAAGTTTGAGCTAGTAGACTGACATTCGACACACTCGATCGTTTTGAATCCACCTTTCAGATGAGGTCTCTTCCAAGCCTCTCGGAGGTCGTGCGGCTGAAACACGAGCGTCGAAGCATTCCGTTTCGCTCCAGTAGTCGGCCTTTATTGACTACATTGAAAAATGACCACCTATGTGATTTCGGCAGAACTTTTGAACCCTTAAGTTTGAGCTAGTGGGCTGACGTTCGACACACTCGATCGTTGTGAATCCACCTTTCAAATGAGGTCTCTTCCAATCCTCTCGGAGGTCGTGCGGCTGAAACACGAGCGTCGAAGCATTCCGTTTCGCTCCAGTAGTAGGCCTTTATTGACTAAATTGTAACATGACGACCTATGTGATTTCGGCAGAACTTTTGAACCCTTAAGTTTGAACTAGTGGGCTGACGTTTGACACACTCGATCGTTGTGAATCCATCTTTCAGATGAGGTCTCTTCCAAGCCTCTCGGAGGTCGTGCGGCCGAAACACGAGCGTCGAAGCATTCCGTTTCGCTCCAGTAGTAGGCCTATATTGACTAAATTGTAACATGACGACCTTTGTGATTTCGGCAGAACTTTTGAACCCTTAAATTTGAGCTAGTCGGCTGACATTCGACAAACTCGATCGTTGTGAATCCACCTTTCAGATGAGGTCTCTTCCAAGCCTCTCGGAGGTCGTGCGGCCGAAACACAAGCGTCGAAGCATTCCGTTTCGCTCCAGTCGTAGGCCTTTATTGACTAAATTGTAACATTACGACCGATATGATTTCGGCAGAACTTTTGAACCCTTAAGTTTGAGATTGTGGGCTGACGTTCGACACACTCGATCGTTGGGAATCCACCTTTCAGATGAGGTCTCTTCCAAGCCTCTCGTTGGTCGTGCGACCGAAACACGAGCGTCGAAGCATTCCGTTTCGCTCCAGTACTCCTCCTTTATTGACTAAATTGTAACATGACGACCTATGTGATTTCGGCAGAACTTTTGAACCCTTAAGTTTGAGATTGTGGGCAGACGTTCGACACACTCGATCGTTGTGAATCCACCTTTCAGATGAGGTCTCTTCCAAGTCTCTCGGAGTTCGTGCAGCCGAAACACGAGCTTCGAAGCATTCCGTTTCGCTCCAGTAGTTGGCCTTTATTGACTAAATTGTAACATGACGACCTATGTGATTTCGGCAGAACCTTTGAACCCTTAAGTTTGAGATTATAGGCTGACGTTCGACACACTCGATTGTTGTGAATCCACCTTTCAGATGAGGTCTCTTCCAAGCCTCTCGGAGGTCGTGCGGCCGTAACACGAGCGTCGAAGCATTCCGTTTCGCTCCAGTAGTAGTCCTTTATTGACTAAATTGTAACATGATGACCTATGTGATTTCGGCAGAACTTTTGAACCCTTAAGTTTGAGCTTGTGGGCTGACGTTCGACACACTTGATCGTTGTGAATCCACCTTTCAAATGAGGTCTCTTCCAATCCTCTCGGAGGTCGTGCGGCTGAAACACGAGCGTCGAAGCATTCCGTTTCGCTCCAGTAGTAGGCCTTTATTGACTAAATTGTAACATGACGACCTATGTGATTTCGGCAGAACTTTTGAACCCTTAAGTTTGAGCTTGTGGGCTGACGTTCGACACACTCGATCGTTGTGAATCCACCTTTCAGATGAGGTCTCTTCCAATCCTCTCGGAGTTCGTGCAGCCGAAACACGAGCGTCGAAGCATTCCGTTTCGCTCCAGTAATTGGCCTTTATTGACTAAATTGTAACATGACGACCTATGTGATTTCGGCAGAACTTTTGAACCCTTAAGTTTGAGCTTGTGGGATGAACATTCGACACACTCGATCGTTGTGAATCCACCTTTCAGATGAGGTCTCTTCCAATCCTCTCGGAGTTCGTGCAGCCGAAACACGAGCTTCGAAGCATTCCGTTTCGCTCCAATAGTAGGCCTTTATTGACTAAATTGTAACATGTCGACCTATGTGATTTCGGCAGAACTTTAGAACCCTTAAGTTTGAGCTAGTAGACTGACATTCGACACACTCGATCGTTTTTAATCCACCTTTCAGATGAGGTCTTTTCCAAGCCTCTCGGAGGTCGTGCGGCCGAAAACACGAGCGTCGAAGCATTCCATTTCGCTCCAGTCGTTGGCCTACATTGACTAATTTGTAACATGACGACCTATGTGATTTCGGCAGAACTTTTGAACCCTTAAGTTTGAGCTCGTGGGCTGACATTCGACGCACTCGATCGTTTTGAATCCACCTTTCAAATGAGGTCTCTTCCAATCCTCTCGGAGGTCGTGCGGCTGAAACACGAGCGTCGAAGCATTCCGTTTCGCTCCAGTAGTAGGCCTTTATTGACTAAATTGTAACATGACGACCTATGTGATTTCGGCAGAACTTTTGAACCCTTAAGTTTGAACTAGTGAGCTGACGTTTGACACACTCGATCGTTGTGAAACCACCTTTCAGATGACGTCTCTTCCAAGCCTCTCAGACTTCGTGCGGCCGAGCGGCGACTGTCAAAGCATTCAGTTTCGTTCCAGTAGTAGGCCTTTATTGACTAAATTGTAACATGACAACCAATGTGATTTCGGCAGAACTTTTGAACCCTTAAGTTTGAGCTTGTGGGCTGACGTTCGACACACTCGATCGTTGTGAATCCACCTTTCAGATGAGGTCTCTTCCAATCCTCTCGGAGTTCGTGCAGCCGAAACACGAGCTTCGAAGCATTCCGTTTCGCTCCAATAGTAGGCCTTTATTGACTAAATTGTAATATGTCGACCTATGTGATTTCGGTAGAACTTTAGAACCCTTAAGTTTGAGCTAGTAGGCTGACCTTCGAAACACTCGATCGTTTTGAATCCACCTTTCAGATGAGGTATTTTCCAAGCTTGTCAGAGGTCGTGCGGCCGGAACACGAGCATCGAAGCATTCCGTTTCCTTCCAGTAGGAGGCCATTATTGACTAAATTGAAACATGACGACCGATGTGATTTCGGCAGAACTTTTGAACTCTTAAGTTTGAGCTTGTGGGCTGACGTTCGACACACTCGATCGTTGTGAATCCACCTTTCATATGAGGTCTCTTCCAATCCTCTCGGAGTTCGTGCAGCCGAAACACGAGCTTCGAAGCATTCCGTTTCGCTCCAATAGTAGGCCTTTATTGACTAAATTGTAACATGACCCGATATGTGATTTTGGCAGAACTTTTGAACCCTTAAGTTTGA
>NW_026904301.1:0-43717 GCF_024500275.1 Phycodurus eques | reverse complement strand
GACTCGAATAGCTCATGATACCATAGTTACTGTATATTTATTGTTCATGCCAACTTCCATATAGCTGTCACTTTTTGAATCATAACCTCTGCAGGGGTGGTCAATCGCTGTTTCGTATTATTCATAACCACTCACTCATATCATACTCACCGTCAGTGTCACGCTAAGGTACTTACTAGGTGAACTCCTTCGATAGTATTGTATTAGACATTCCGATATTGGTCCTACTCTGTATCCCCCCGGTCATGCATGCACAGCGTCTTCCTAAGCTCTCCTCCATCCAACGTCCTGTGATGAACCGGCATAAACGAGCAACCTCCAATGTCAGTATCGTGTTGAATCGAAGTTCAGAATTGGAATACTAACCTCCCGTTCGGCTACCATCACGCATCAATGTGTCCGCTTTACCGGGCACCCTTCTGCGACAGCTGTCTCCGGTTCGCCGGCAGTCGATGTTACTGGTAGGAGTCAGTACAGCCGAGTTCCTCGAGGCTCCTCGCCCAGCCAAATACACAACAACAGGAATACAAACCACCATCCACATTTAAACAGGTCGTCTCCCCGTTGCAGAGGCCCAGCCGACGAGTCCTGTAAACAAGTCCTTTCATCAATGAATCACACCTCTGCAAAAGATGTTCCTGCCGGGACTCCAGAATTCCTGCCTTCATATCCCAGAGAAGGGCCAAAGTCGACAATGGTCACCAAACATTGATATGATTTCCATAAATAACGAATCACATAAGAATCGGCGTTAAGTCAGCACTCCCACAACCTGCCGTAAATCAACACTGTCACACTGCATCCTCCTGGGCGTCCTGAAAAAATAAAGTGATGTCCACAAATCAGAGTCAAAAAGCAGAGTCTTCCCCGTGTCCGTATGTGCACCGTCACAAAGGTCAGTTATTATTAATCAGTTTATTTGAAAGGGGACAATGCAATTTCATAAAACACATGAAATACACATGGTTTAAAAAAGCCAGAATTAGCCAGAAGGCTAGTTTTCATCTGTAGTCCCCTGGCCATGATGTAAAAAAGCAGTAAAATACATCTACAAGACAATATAATATAAAACAGGATACATAAAGACTACTATTAAGAGAGAATAAAACCACAAATCATTTGATCATAACAAAAAAAATAAAATAAAAACATCATAACATACTCGTCTTTTAGTGTTGGCAGCTATAGGTGTTAACTAACCACATTTTCAGTTTTTTTGTGAAGGCTTTGTATGTTGTAAGCAGTTTAACCTCCTCGGGTACTGAGTTCCCCTCACCAGCGCTCCTCACCTGACCAGGCTGACTTACTGAAAGTGCTCCTGCGCAGAGGGAATGAGACAGTCACCTCTGACAGAGCCTCGAGTGACACGCTCAGAGCTGTTTCTTTGGCTGATGAACTCAGCCAGAGGAGCTGGAGCCAAATCATGCAGTACTTTATCAATCAAATTTAAATCTGCAAATATGTGAAGACTGTCCCAGTTTAAAAGACTGTATTTTTTTAAAATTGCACAGTGATGAAGTGCCTTGGTTTTTTTATCCATCACTTTAATGTGCTTGTTTGTACAAAACTTCCAATGGTTTTTTTGCATTCTGACCAGCCTGGGACCAACTGGTTATGCAATAGTTAAAGTGACTAAGAATCATTGAATATAAGTACATTTTTGCGGCTTCAGTTGACATTTCATTGGAATTGCACGAAAATTTGCGAGGTTTAATTTGATATTTTTACACAATTTGTCAATATGGGCTTTAAAGGAAAGCTGTGACTCTATTATTAACCCAAGATATTTGTATTGGCTGACAATTTGCATTTTTTTCTCCATTAACAAGTATATCGGGGTCAGGTGATACTCTATTTGTTTTAGTGAAATACATGCCTACAGTTTTAGAAACGTTTAGGTGTAGACAGCACTCCTGCAACCTAGTTGTGACACAGGACATTGTATTAGTGAGTTTAGCAGCAACAGTATCTTTGAGCGACCATGAACAAAGAAAACCGTGTCGTCTGCATACATTAAGCACTCTGCTTCAGAACAAACAGTGGGCAAATCGTTGATATAAAGACTCAATGAAAGGGGGCCTAATATTGATCCCTGAGGGACTCCAGAGGTTAGCCTAAGAGACTCTGATCTGTAGTTGTTAACTGATACAGATTGTGTTCGGTCATGCAGATATGATTCAGTCCAGCTCACAGCTTTGTGAGAGAAGTTACATTTTGAGAGCTTGGTAAGAAGAACAGAGTGATTTACTGTATCGAAAGCTTTCCTGAGGTCCAAGAACACCGCCCTACAACTCCACCCTTGTCGAGAGAAGATTTTGTTTTCTCTCAATGAAGAGGCATGTAGCCATTTCAGTGGAATGCTTTGGATCTGAAACCAAACTGCATGGCGTGGAGAGAGGGGGAGCTGCTGTTTAAATCATGGACAATCTGCTCTGACACCCATTTTTCTGCAACTTTGGAAATGGCCGGAAGAATGCTTATAGGTCGGTAGTTATTCAGACAATTTGAGTGACCGGATTTAAAGACAGGGGTAACAATAGCAGATTTCCAGGCCTTTGGAAAGTGACCAGATGAAATTGAAAGATGAATGATTGAGGCAATAGGAGTAGCAAGAGTTGAACCGAGATCTTTGAGCATGTTCGTGTCCATTCCAAAAACATCCTTTGCCTTAGATGGTTTGAGTGGAATGAATGAAATCGATAACTTTGGTCTCAGTAATAATTTGTAATATATTGCAGACAATGCAGGGTATTCCTTCCTTTGTTTTACTGCAAACTTAGAAGAGATTTCTGACACAGATTCAATGAAGTAGTTGTTAAAAGCATCAGCCATCACTTGAGGTTCCGTGAGGATGTTTCCATTTCATTTAATTTGCATTAGTTTTGTTTTGTTATTTTGTGTATTACCCAATAGCTTTTTAATGTAATTCCAGGTTATTTTTGAATTTCCCTTCGCACTATTCAAAGCAGTCATGAAAAAGTCAGCTTTAGATTCTCTTATTTCTTTCACTACCCTATTTCTCAGTGAAATAAAGTGCTGTCTATTGTATCCTGATTTGGACCGACAATTTCAAGGAATGATCGCGTTCTTTCATCAGTTTCAGAATAAATGTGTTTAAACCAAGGAAGGCCATTCTTTCTAGCTTTTAGTTGAATTATCCGTGTAAATTGTATAAGAATTTTTTGTATTTTGTTGGCAAATTTAGAACAATCCTCATCTAAATTTTTTACCAGCAAGTAATACATCCCAGTTTACTTCTTGGATAGAATCTTGGAAATTTTGTTGTTCATGTTTTGGTATCCTATTGGATTCAGTGGTGGCCAAGGGTTTGAAGCGCTTTTTATTTAATTTTTCTCGTGACCATTATAAGATTGTGATCAGACAATCCTGGTGAGCATATTGTATGGCTTCAAGATCCTTTCTGGCCTATTAGTAAAAGCGAGATCAATCTGAGTTCGGGTGGAGTTTGTAATTCTCGTAGGGCCATTAATTACCTGAGTCATATCCATATCATCCATGACCCTTTTCAATTGTTTCCTAACTTTGTTAACTTCCCAATTAACATTTAGGTCACCCATTATTATCACCTCTTTTGCAAGATTGAGTTGTTTCAGTAACATTTCCAGCTTTTCATAAAAAGCGCCATTTGATGAGGGAGGCCTACAAATAACTATAAGAATAAAAGACATTTGCTGTGACAAAGAAAACAGTTAGTCCAAGAAATTCTAATCCATTCTCATATGTAACATGTATTTCATTACAATTAAAAGTGTCCTTGGCATAAATCATAACACCTCCTCCCTTAGAAGCCTGTCTGTCGTTTCTAAACATTTTCTAACCAGGTACAGATAGTATTGCTGAGGGCGCGAAGATTCATGGAGCCATGTCGCAGATAGGCAGAGGAAGTCAATATTAGAGTCAGTGAGAAGGTGTTTGACCTGATCACTTTTTGTTAAAATGCTTCGTATATTGAAGTGTGCACAAATAATGCCTTTTGGTTTACCGTGTTGAGTCCCATATTAATTTAGAGTTATTAACGGTTTGGAACACCCTGCATTTCCCGGTGCTTTAGTATTGCGGGGTTTGGAAGCCCCCTGTTTCTTTTATTGGCAATGTTTGCATATAGCTTTACGCTGCCAGCTTCCGCATCAGCCGGCAGTGGTGGGGGCCCAGGTGGCAGTGGTAGAGGCCCAGCTAGCAGTGGTGGAGGCCCACCTAGCAGTGGTGGAGGCCCAGCCGGCAATGGTGGAGACCCAGCTCGCAGTGGTGGAGGCCCAACTAGCAGTGGTGTTGGCCCAACTAGCAGTGGTGTTGGCCCAGGTGGCAGTGGTAGAGGCCCAGCAAGCAGAGGTGGAGGCCTAGCTAGCAATGATGTTAGCTGATCTAGCATTGGTGTTAGCCCGGCTGCTCGAGGTAAAGGCCCAGTTGGCAGTGATGTTGGCCCAGGTAGCAGAGGTGGAGGCCCAGCTAGCAGTGGTGTTGGCCCCAGGTGGGCAGTGGTGGAGGCCCAGCTAGCGGTGGTGGAGGCCAAGCTAGCGGTGGTGGAGGCCCGGCCAGCAGTGGTGGAGGCCCAGCTAGCAGTGATGGAGGCCCAACTAGCAGTGGTGTTGGCCCAACTAGCAGTGGTGTTGGCCCCAGGGTAGCAGTGGTAGAGGCCCAGCTAGCAGTGGTGGAGGCCCACCTAGCAGTGGTGGAGGCCCAGCCGGCAATGGTGGAGGCCCAGCTCGCAGTGGTGGAGGCCCAACTAGCAGTGGTGTTGGCCCAACTAGCAGTGGTCTTGGCCCAGGTGGCAGTGGTAGAGGCCCAGCAAGCAGAGGTGGAGGCCCAGCCGGCAGTGGTGGAGGCCCCGCCGGCAGTGGTGGAGGCCCAGCCGGCAGAGGTGGAGGCCCAGCCGGCAATGGTGGAGGCCCAGCCGGCAGTGGTTGGAAGCCAAGCTAGCGGTGGTGGAGGCCCGGCCAGCAGTGGTGGAGGCCCAGCTAGCAGTGATGGAGGCCCAATTGGCAGTGATGGAGGCCCAATTGGCAGTGGTAGAGGCCCAGCTAGCAGAGGCAGAGGCCCAACCAGCAGTGGTGGAGGCCCAGCTAGCAGTGATGGAGGCCCAACTAGCAGTGGTGTTGGCCCAGGCGGCAGTGGTAGAGGCCCAGCTAGCAGTGGTGGAGGCCCAGCTAGCAGTGGTGGAGGCCCAGCCGGCAATGGTGGAGGCCCAGCTCGCAGTGGTGGAGGCCCAACTAGCAGTGGTGTTGGCCCAACTAGCAGTGGTGTTGGCCCAGGTGGCAGTGGTAGAGGCCCAGCAAGCAGAGGTGGAGGCCTAGCTAGCAATGATGTTAGCTGATCTAGCATTGGTGTTAGCCCGGCTGCTCGAGGTAAAGGCCCAGTTGGCAGTGATGTTGGCCCAGGTAGCAGAGGTGGAGGCCCAGCTAGCAGTGGTGTTGGCCCAGGTGGCAGTGGTGGAGGCCCAGCCGGCAATGGTGGAGGCCCAGCTCGCAGTGGTGGAGGCCCAACTAGCAGTGGTGTTGGCCCAACTAGCAGTGGTGTTGGCCCAGGTGGCAGTGGTAGAGGCCCAGCTAGCAGTGGTGGAGGCCCACCTAGCAGTGGTGGAGGCCCAGCCGGCAATGGTGGAGGCCCAGCTCGCAGTGGTGGAGGCCCAACTAGCAGTGGTGTTGGCCCAACTAGCAGTGGTGTTGGCCCAGGTGGCAGTGGTAGAGGCCCAGCAAGCAGAGGTGGAGGCCTAGCTAGCAATGATGTTAGCTGATCTAGCATTGGTGTTAGCCCGGCTGCTCGAGGTAAAGGCCCAGTTGGCAGTGATGTTGGCCCAGGTAGCAGAGGTGGAGGCCCAGCTAGCAGTGATGGAGGCCCAACTAGCAGTGGTGTTGGCCCAGGTGGCAGTGGTAGAGGCCCAGCTAGCAGTGGTGGAGGCCCACCTAGCAGTGGTGGAGGCCCAGCCGGCAATGGTGGAGGCCCAGCTCGCAGTGGTGGAGGCCCAACTAGCAGTGGTGTTGGCCCAACTAGCAGTGGTGTTGGCCCAGGTGGCAGTGGTAGAGGCCCAGCAAGCAGAGGTGGAGGCCTAGCTAGCAATGATGTTAGCTGATCTAGCATTGGTGTTAGCCCGGCTGCTCGAGGTAAAGGCCCAGTTGGCAGTGATGTTGGCCCAGGTAGCAGAGGTGGAGGCCCAGCTAGCAGTGGCCCAGGGTTTAGTTCAACATCACCAGCCAAAAGAAGTATCAGCAAGAGATAAAAGTTAGTCAACGGTCTGTGGAGACCTGACCCACTTGTCCGTCACGATGTCCTCGGTCGTCATAAACATGTTAGTCTCAGATGACCCCGCAAAGTGCGTAAAAGCCTTCTCCGCATGAGTGAATTTGACCCAGTGGTGCTTCATTTCTGCTTTTACTCAACACGACACAAACATTGAAGACAAACCATAAACATTGGACACAGAATATGTATTGGTTGACTCGTAATTCCCAACCAACCCCTTTGGAAGCATTTTGTGTGCTTACCCAATCCGCGGATCTCAATTTGGAATTCGCGAGCTATGCAACTTGTGCAGCCTCCTGAGGCTTTTAGTTTTTCACGCAATTAATATCCCACTTCCCTCGTTCCCGTTTGGGCAAAAACCGCCTCCTCCACTGCCATCACGTAACTCGTATTTGAAAGTCGATCGCTTTGAACTCACCATGACAATCACGACACGTGGTTTTCCTCCTCCGTACCGCGATATTCCTGCTCGATTGACGATTTAAAAATAGCTCTGGCACCGACTGATTTCGTCTTATGACTCCCCGGGTGTACAAGAAACGGCTCGCTCGTATGTCCGTCTTTCCAGCCACGTCGCTGCGCATAATTCTTTTCTGTCATGAGAAACATCCTTCATGTAGATGCAATCGTCAGGTTGACGAGTCTCTCTGAGTCTCTCGTGACGAATAACAACCGTCGCGCCCCCTTCCTGGCTTCCCGGCATCGCTTGTGTCTTTGTTATCGTTGCGGATGAACTGAAAAGCCGAAACCGGCGAGCGACCCGCGGCTGTGACAGCGTATGCGAGGGGACACACTGGGTTTTCACTTGTCAATAAGGTCCCGCTAACACGACCGAGCCTCCCGTAGTCACCTGTTCGGTCAACGGCGTTTCTGTCGTAGCTTCTAAATTTGGTTTCTATCCGCTTACTTTCTAGCTTGTTCAATTAAGATTTGGAAGTCTAACTAACCTTTGTTCTTGTCTTCCATTTTCCAGTTGTCTCCGAGTTGCAACCCTCCCGACCTCTGTCTCTTATCCTCAGACGTAACGCACCAGTCGTAAAACGGGCCCCCTAGCTGGGATGCCGATGTCCTGCCATTGAACATTTTAGTGCGAGTTCCCGGCGATTTTAGGGCTCAGGGCACCGCAGGACTTCCCAGATTATTCTGTCTGCTATTTCCTCAATCAACCTTAACTCGTATTTATTCATCTGTATACGGTGCTTCCCGATGACCCCTTTTGTGAATTATTACTTTATGTCCCACATTGACCAAGCCTCCCCGACCGCTGTAAGGAACCAGTCCCCCATAACTGGGGCAGGCAACCCTGTTATCTTATTTTTAGAAATCTAAGAATACTATCCCTGATGAATTTGTCCCTTTAGCTCAAAAAGTAGCTCTCCGCTTGTCCACAAAGTGTTGTAATCAACCTGATTTAGGAGACAGAATGCAAATCAATAAAGCTCCTCCAAATTGGCTTGCCAGACAGATGGCCAAATCCTCTTTGTCTTCCCTGCTCTCGTGCTGAATCTGGGGAGACAATCAAACAGATTCATCCTCACAGCATATTAGCCGTTCTCAAAAACATGTCCTCCTCATAATTTCCCTGGCACACGATGCAAACGAGGCACCGTCTCATATCGTATGTAGCTGGTCGTTAGACACACCCTAACTCCCTCTCGTAAGTCAGTAGCAACTCAACTTGACACATCCGCCCACTGCTGTGAATGGAAAGGATTGCATTCACTGTACTGTATTCATATTCCTTACATTGTATCAATTTAATATGGTAAGGGGGTCTTCAGCCGACCGGTGTCCCTTGCGTAAATGTCTTCATCCGGTCTGCCACAAACAGGAACTTCTATGCATGTCTACTGACGACGCTTACCGACTTCCTTTATATTCCCAAATGTTCACGTGGCATATACTGGTCGACGGCCTACTATTATCCCGAACGTGCGTTCATATTTCCACACGCTTCTCCCTCATTCCCCGTTTTATCATCCTTCATTACCGTCGCGTCACTCCGTAACCCGAAAAATGACTCCCTCTGACGCGCAAGTTAACACATTTTTCATGACTCCTCTTCGAGGCATAAACAAGTTCAAAGCCATCGTATGCGTTAATGTGCTTCTCGCAATCTCCTATCACTTCAAGTGCTCTCTCAGCAGCATCTATCCATTTCTTAGCGTTGGATTTATCATTCTACAAAATAGACACAAAAGGAACGAAGACGCCGCTTTGTTTTTCTCATGAGGAGGGCGTATGGGAGATTGTTCAGATTGCAGCCTCTCAACACGCTCTAAACCAGGGGTGCCCAAACGTTTTGGCTCAGGGGCCACATTGCCGTAAAAAAATGGTCACGCGGGCCAGCGTTAATTTGACACGCTACCGACGAGGGGAATGCTTTTTTGTATTTTTAGTTTACCGTTTTACTAGGCTGTCTGCTGCTCGCTAGATCTCATGACTGCCTGGCCTGGATAAATGAAGGTTCAAATAAAAATGAATGAAATGCAAAATAAAGTATTTTTCTGAAATGCATCAGAATGAATTTGCATTCACGTGAAGGGCGATACTGAGATCTCGACTGCAGTCGATGGGGCGGGTCTGGCTCAAAAGCGGTGGTTTTCATGCGCAAGGTGGGAGTCACGTCGTCTTGTCCTCACGCGGTTCTTGTTCGTGTTCGTGTCCGTGACTGAGAATGTCTTCTCACACAACTAGGTCGAGCCAAACAAGCTCAACATTTTCTTAGCAAATGTACGACTCTCTCGGAACCTGTCTTTGTTTATCCAGTTGACAAGAGGGAGTCGTCGGCACCGGCTGCGACACTCCGTGTCACGCTGCGGCTCAATGAGCTCCAGCTGCAGGTGGGCTGGAACGTCACCGAGATCCACGGAAAGGGTGTGGCACATAATACAATGGAGTTTTGTAGCGTTACCTCCTCCTTCGCTTTCTTTGTGACACACTCGGGTTGATAATCCACTGTGCTCGCCGACCGTGGCAGGTGCGCCATCCGTAATAATCCCCGTGATGGCGGAACAAACAGAAGCAAATCAATCTTTCCCTCTTGTTTGGTCCCGGAGGCTCTGGAGGTCAAGTAGCTCTTCACGCACGTTCATTTCACTGTCCGCTCCTCTCCAAAAAATCAGGAACTGAGCGCTGTGGGATGCATCCGTGCTTTCGTCACAGGCTCACGAAAACAATTCAAACTCCACTCCTTTTGCGTCCAACTGTCTCTTAATATCAGAAGAAACTTCTTCGCTCCTTCGTGACACGGTGCTACGAGCCAGGCGAACATTGGCGAACTGTTGCTTTTTCTCAGGACAAATGTTCTCCACCATTTTCACCACACAGTCTTGAATAAATTCACCCTCAGTAAAAGGTTTGCGGTGCTCGGCAATCAGCGTTGCCACCTCGTAGCTCGCCTTTGTTGCGTTTTCCTTCGACTCACTGGCTCTTGTGAAAAAGCGTCGCTGTGCCGTTAAACCGGCTTCCAGTTGCTTCCATTGTTCCCAGTTAGCTTGTCGTCATTAGCGTGTTCCGTCTGGTCGTGCCTCTTTATATTGAACTCCTTGAACACAGCCACAGCCTCTTGGCAAATTAGGCAGGCGCAGTTGTTTCGAAACTCAGTGAAGAAATATGCAGACTTCCATTTGTCCTGGAAACGTCGGCCCTCGCTATCAACTTTCCTTTTCTTACTTCCGGTTGCCATTTTAGAAATGGGCGAAAAACAGATCATGCGCAAAACGGCCCCGCGAGAGTTCAGCCACAAGTTTACTGCCACCCTGTGGTGAAATATAAAACTGCGCGTGTATTTTGTACTGCCGGGCCAGCCACATAGGAATGGTTTGATGACAGAGGCTTCGGGCCAGTGGAAATATGAACACGGGGCCCGGACTTTGGGCATGTCTGCTCTAAACAATCTCTCCCGTCGCTCCTGCATTCATTTGAAAATAGGGAGCTTTCTAAGTTTACAAGACATAACGTACTAAGCTACAAGACACAACACACTAAGGGGAGGGTTTCGAGGTGAAAACATGGGACCAACGTTGACCTGCCACGTCCCGGCCACGTCCTTCTCTCTGATGATTCCTGCTGAGTCATCGTCTTGAAGGCGAGACATCTCGCCTTCAAACATGCCTCGAGCTAACAAAGATGATTTCTTACTTTAGATGCAGTACAGGATTTCTATGCAAGTCTTGTATAGATTATATATATTTTTCTAATTAAGAAGAATGTAAAAAAAAAAAGAAATTGTAAAATATTTGAATCGTAGACCCATTGAAAATTACATTGGGATATTTTTAGTTTTTAGATACGACTAGATTTTTATTTAACAAAGAGAAAATAGCTTGAAAATAACTTTTTTTTTTTTTTTTTTTTTTTTTTAATTTAAAGTTAGAAAATGTTTTAGCAGCAACACATACAAACGGAGCACACAACAAAATAATCAAACATTATATATGTAAACACCAAAAGGGCTCGACCGAACCATATAATTTCATCTCACAAAAGCCTGCGAGCTGAATGCTAACATATAATTTGAAATGCCACAGGCGGGCTACCAGAAATTGGCAAACATTTGGTAGTTACAAACTTTCACAGTTGCTACTTTAACACGCAGCAGCATATCTTCTCTCTGCGACGTGGGAACAACCACTATTACCTTGTTAATCTTTTTTTATTTTTTCAGTACACAAATAAACGTCTCCGAGAGAGCTCTGTTTAGCGTTCGTGTTTGCCGTCTTTCTCAGGTTCAGCAAGTCGGGCACGGGTGACGACGACGACGACGACGACGCGTCACCTCCGACCCGGGGCGACCCGGACCTCCCCAAGGAGCTGACGGGGGACTGGGCGTCCATGGAGGTGTGCGTGGACTGCAAGAAGTTCATCACGGAGATCATCTCGTCCAGCAAGCGCAGCCTGTGCGTGGGCAGCAAGCGGGCGCGCCTCCACCGCCAGACTCGCTCCTTCTACCGCAGCTCGTCCGCCTCCGTCGACTTCCGTCGCTCGCCGCGCATCGCCATCCACGAGGCGTAGACCGGGGGAACCCGCAAAAGACGTCGCGGGTTCTTCCCGCTCGCCAGGAAAACGTTTGAGGATGCTAAAGCGGAGAAAAGGAAGGACGGACTAAATGGCTGTAAATAGCGTCCGAGCTCAGCCCAGCAAGTTTTCCTCGTTAGCACTCAGGAACAACAAGCGATTGTCGAGACCCTCAGGTCGCCTCCCTCCAACCAAACCAGATGTTTTTTTTGTTTTTTTTTGTTTTCTTTTCATGCTGCAATTTCCCAACCCCCCTTTTTTATTTTTGACTACGGCTTTCACGGTGGAAATGGCAACAAACAAACAAACAAAAAATTTTCCTTTTTTTTTTTTTTTTGGTCCATATTTTTTTTTATCATTCCAATTATACCAAGTAATCATTTTTGATGACTTCTTCCATGGTGGAAATGGTAAAAAAGATGCCCCCCCCCCACCCCATTGGATCTTTTTTCCACCCTTTTTGTTAGCTGAATTACAGCAAAATAATTTTGGCTACTTTTCACATGGAAATGGCCAAAAATACATCCGCTTTATCCCACATTGGAGCTTTCCCCCCCCCCCCCCCCACTTTTTAAATGTATTTATTTATTTAGTTTAAATGAGGTCAATCATACCAAATATTTTTTGGACTACAACTCGCATAGCAGAAATGGCAGCGTTTGTTTTTTTCCCCAGAATTATTGCCAAATTGGAGTATTTATTTTTGCTTTTTTTAATTAAACCAGTTACATCAAATAAAAATATACTATATTTCGTAATAGTAGCAATGCCAGATTTACATTTTTTCTTTTTTGTCCCACTACATCATTTTCCTTCTTCTCTGATGGTGGAAATGCCCGCTTCCCCCTTTTATAATATATATAATTTTGCCCCCCCCCAAAAAATCTCAAAATGATTGCTCAATTCCACCCAAAATGATGTTTGAGTTGAAATTCCTCTGATTTACCCCAACTATAAGCACTTCTCTAATTTACAACTTTTTGTATATATATTTTTTGTCAACACGTGATTTTGGAAGTGTGCCTAGTGCCAAACTGCGGTTTGTTTTCTGCTTGTACATAGTGTACATGCATTGAGTGCTGCGGACTCATTGGCTGCGCTGCTGCTTCTGCGAATGTTGTACATGCTGTATTGCTCAAAATGCTCCAGATTTAATACGACTTTTATTTGTTTTAAGAGGATCAAATGTTTGTCAAATCAAAGTCTTTATTTTACGTGTTTAAAAAAAACCCTCCCGGGTCTATTGATTGATGTCGGGCTTTTGTCTTAATAATTATTCATTTGTCCGTTCCCCCCAAGGGTTCCGCATGAATGAAGGAGGAATTCAACGTCGGCCGTTCACACAGAACAAATTTGGTTGCTGAAGATGTCACGTAACCTTTTCTGATGCTTGAAGAAAAACACCAAACCAGCCGGGCCTGTTCTCAACGACGCTCGTGTTCCCACCCAAGCTGATTTTAAGTTTTAGGCTGCTGCCAGGAATGTGTGCATGCTTCTGTCTCTTTTTTGTTTGGTTTTTAAATGGAAGAAACTACAATAAAAACATTGATTTCTTATGCTTGACTGCATTGTTTGCCGTTCTTTTTCTGGAATAGACAACTTCGTTCTTATTTTTGATTGTGACTTACTCATAAAAATAAAACTTTGCAGAACGCTGAAACATCCACAGGTATCTAAACGAAAACTCCTATCAAGCGAAGAAATAGCAAAAATAAAATATTCTCAAGATAAACCGATGCCTCTAAAACCCCCCAAAATACAACTTAATTCTTGTAAAAGTGCAGCTTTTTATCTAACAATAGAGTGCATTCTCTTTTCATTGACAATATGCAACTTTTATTCTCAAATTACAACAATATAACTCTATGCCGGAGTTGTAATATGACATTTTCTTTTACAGATAAAAATACAACTTGATTCTCATACTCAATCCAACGCATGACACTCGTACAGCACTTTTCTAGGCACTCAAAGACACGACTTGCGAAGCAGTCTGACGAAGCGTGGCTGCCATTCTGCGCCTACGGCCCCTCAGAATGTGTGACCTCACTCTATTTTTCTTATCATCCCAACAAACATCAAATATTTTCCTGGAACTGACAAAATGAGAGGAAAATCCACACCCTTGGGAAGTGTGATTACTTTTGCATGAACGTAGCGCAAATGGAGTTTTCCTCCACGCACGTCGTCGTATGTTTCTTCGGAAAGTGGGCGGGCGCGGTCACGTGACTTCCCCGAAAGGCTCGCGCGCGCGCGCCAAGAACGAAAGCGAAAGCGTCGCTGTTTCAGCACAAGCTTCCCAAAACACTCGCGCTGCTTCTCGTCTCCAATTTCGCACCCTCGACTTCATTTGAGCGACACAACGACGCCACGCGAGTCAAATCTTGTCGCCCGATGATGAGGAAAGCGAAAGTGACGTCATCGGCACCGTAGAGAAGGCGCGTGTTCCGGTTTGCTGTCATTTGCCGTTCGGCCGTCGACGAGGAGTCGTCGTCACTTTGTGGACGAAAAGGAGCAAAACATGGCGACGCTGAAGTTGTTTGTCTTGTTTGTCGCGGCTGCGCAAATCCACAGCGTGACGCCCGGTAAGTGCACTTTGTCCACAACTTGATGATCCCGATCGTGTTCCGATGATTGGTGTCGACGCTCTTGACTTTGCCGGAAGCAACACTTGGACCCTCAGTCCGAAGTTCTTGCAACTGGTTTCACTTGGCAAAGCTGCCATTGGAATATTCGCCTCACGGAGGCGGCATTTCAATATATGTGGGGAAAAAAATACAAATAAAATCTCATTTCTTGAAATAACGACAAACAAAATCTGTGTAAAAAAAAAAAAAAAAGTGTTTAGCGTATCTTTTAGTAGATCATCATTCTAACATATTTATTGTCAGAAGTTCCTTTTCCAGAGTTACAACTTAAGTTTACAAAATATATCGTCTATATTTATTGACGAATCTGTTATTAAGGACTATTAAATCCATTTATTTAGCAAGGGCATGATAATTGTAACATGATACGGAAGTCGTGAAAATGAAATCAAAAGAATGATGAGCGTCTGTTGTCGAATCCATTGAGAAATTTGTGTGTAAGAATACGTTTAAATAAATATTCAAGTATTGAAATGACCACAAAAGAAAATGGAATGTTTTGTATCTTTTGATTTTCATTTATTTTCCCTAAAAAAGACGTTCAAATGTTTCAACGGAAGACGAAATCATTTGAAATAGGAAGAGTGCAAGATTTTGGGCCATCAAACAAAAAAGGAAGATCAACCTTTTTGTTTGTTTTTTCTTTCAGTGCTTCACACGCTCAAGTATTTCATGACAGCATCGTCTCAAATTCCAAACATCCCAGACTTCTCGGAGGTCGGTTATGTTGACGACGTTCCGATTTTGCGCTACGACAGCAAGAGCAGGAAAACAAAACCCAAACAGGACTGGATGAACAAAATCACAGCAGATGATCCTCACTACTGGGAGGGACAGACACAGATCAGTATTGGTAATGAGCAGGTCAACAAAATCAACATCGAAACTGCCAAAGCGCGCTTCAACCAAACTGGAGGTTTGTTGACGTTCAGCTTTCCACAATTCAAATAGATTTCATGTGCTCGTACACGTTCTTCCTCCTCATAAACACGTTTCCTTCTCTCTCGACATGGCGTCACTCTTCAACGTCGTTCTCTCAGGTGTTCACATGATCCAGGTGATGTACGGCTGCGAATGGGACGACGAGACCGATGAGGTCGATGGTTGGCAACACGACAGTTACGATGGAGAAGCCTTCATCTCGTTGGAGGTGAAGACAATGAGATGGATCGCAGCTCACCCACAAGCTTTCGTCACCAAACTCAAGTGGGACAGTCACGAACTTTGGAAGCTAAACCTGAAGAACTACTACACTGAGATTTGTCCTTCTTACTTGAAGAAGCATGTGACCAATGGGAGGGACTTCCTGATGAGAACAGGTGCAGTCACATCATGTTAGCACGCCCCCTACAGGACCTTTACTGGCATTACAAGCTGCACTCTTTCCTCGTTCGCTCCTTTCCTCTCTCTCACGTTTTCTCCATCTTTTGTTCTCTCCATCTTTTCACCCTCTCACACAATCTCTCTCTTTTCAATCTGTCACTGATTGTCTCCATACTTTTCTCCTCACACGCTCCCTTCAACTCGTTTTCTTTCCATATTTCCTCCTCTTACACATTCTTCCCATCTTTGTTCCTCTCACAAGTTCTCTTTTGTCCTCTCACACGTTCTCCCCATCTTTTCCTCCTCTCCCACGCTCTCTCTCTCCGTCTCTGCCCCTCTCTCACCCGGTGTCCACGTCTCCCTCGGCCCGCAGAGCTTCCCACGGTGTCTCTCCTCCAGAAGACGCCGTCCTCTCCGGTCACCTGCCACGCGACGGGTTTCTACCCCGGCGCGGCCGCCCTGTTTTGGAGGAAGGACGGCGAGGAGCTCCACGAGGACGTGGAGACGGGAGAGACCCTCCGCAACCACGACGGAACCTTCCAGACGACGGCCGACCTGAAAGCGGAGGTGACCGATGAAGCCGAGGGCCGCTACGAATGCGTGTTCCAGCTGTCCGGCGTGGCGGACGACATCGTCGCCAAGCTGGAGAGGAGAAGCGTCCGGAGCAACGCGCGCATCCGAGGTGACCGACGCTCAGATCGTCGCGCGTCGGAACGATCGCTCACACGTTTTCTTCTTTCTTCTCACTCTGCGAAGAGGAAGAAAAGAGGAAGATGGCGCTGGCCGTCGCTGTCCCGCTGGCGGTCCTCGCTCTGGCGGCGGCGGCGGTCGCGGTCCTCGTCAAGCTTTACAAAAGCAGACGAGGTGAGGGACGCCGACGTTCGCTCTGTCGGGAAGATTTGTGCCCATCGTGACCTTTGTGTCTCTTTTTTCTTCGCAGCCAAATACGATCCAGCTTGTAAGTGCGACGCCTTCTGTTTCCTTTGAGCCGCAGTCGGCAAAGCGCTCGTGCGAAGGTCTGACGTGGACCTTTGCTCCAAAAGTGTGCACGAGGAGTCGCAAATAGTCAGCACGTGAATGTCGATGTCGCCATCGTTGTGGAAAAAAGGACTCGCTCCCTACGGCAGAGAAAACCTGAAACCGAATTGAAGTCAATTTAGATTTCGTGGAAAACGTACGACTTAGTTCACTCGTGTTCCTCGGCCCTCGACGGCGAAGCGTGCCAAAGCCGCACTGGGGTTCGTTCGATTGAAGCTCCTCCCCTCGCTTCCACAAAGTTCCTTGGCCCCGAGATGCCGCCGGGCGGCGCCAAACCTCTATTTTAATATTCGATATGGTTTTGGGCTGAGCGCAAAGACGGCGAATAACAGAAGATAGCTTCCCCTCAATAAATATTCCCCAACATCCGAATTCATGAATGTGGAATTGTAAATATGCGGCTATGAACTGTACGATTCCAAAGAAGTTCCCCACCGCACTCTCGTAGTCAGGAAGTAGAAGATTTGTCCCAACCGCAGCTCAAAGTACGAGTGAAGATGGATTCAAGAGGCCTTCGTGGAGCAAATGTCCTTCCTTCCACAGTCGGACTTGTTTTCATTCACATCTTTTTTTTCATTCACGGCAGCCGTCGACGCCGATTCCGAGCCCGCTTCCGAGCCCGCCGCCCCGACGCCCGCTTCCGAGTGAGACGCAGCCGCCGTCGCACGGTGAGTTCGCTGACGTGGACTCCGCTCGTGTTCTCGGGACTCTTTCCAGGTGCATTCGCGTGCTCTTCTCCGTGCAGGTGTCGGAACACGAGAGAGATGTCTCCATCGAGCGCTTTCTCATCACGCTCGGGCTTGAAAACAGAGATGGGATTTGTTCTTCACGCAGACAATTTGTGCAATTAAGATGTTTCTGTTAAGTCACAGTTTTTGCTGGCTTTGGTGTCTTGGGTGAGACTCGTTGGAGTTGATCGGGTTGCTTTCTTCTGTCCGTTACGTTTGTCAGAAATCGGCGCAGTCACACAATGAGAGGATTTCTTCTTTCGTTGTATCAAGCACTTGAACAGCTACGATGAATTGCTATCACAATGTGTCGATTGCCGGTTTGCCTCGCACTCCTTTTATCAGTCCAAAATGATTTTATAATCCTGTTATCGATTCCAGGACCGCTTTTCACTTCAACAAACAACTCTGTCAATTTGTACGTCGCTCAGAATGGGACAATGTCGTCGATTGCATTTGTTTTTGGAATTCTGCAATTCAATATAAATCCTTGTAAAATACTGGGAAAAAAGCGACTTTGTGATTGATTGACAAATTTGCATTGATAAACCTTGCTAATAAAATGAGGAGATTCATCACATGCTCGTGTCATGATACAGAATTTTCATTGAAATCTTACTACATCCTTTCATAGTTTCACAGCGAGTGTTCGTAAACAAAACTTTGGACCAAGGTAGCCGATATTTTTAGTTCCGATCCATAATTTGTCGGAAGATCACTAATCTGAAACAATGGACACGTTTGATTGATAGCGCTTGCGTCTTGCTGGCAGTTCGGGCGACCACGGCGCCCGCCAGGCGGCGTCCTCGCCAGTTCGCGTTTCGCCAACGAAGAAGAACGCAAACAAGATGGAGACGGTGCCCGTCGCGGTCAAGATACGTCATTCGTTTCGCTCAACAATTCAATTGGGACAAGTACATAACCGCACCGAAGGTCGATACACGTCGAAAAGGGAACACTTTGTCGTCGTCACCGTTTTGGACGATTTATTCACCGCAAAGCGCTCTCGTCAGCTCGGTTCGCTGAGCGAGAATGCGGAAGTGAGCAAGCTAAAGCTAAGCTAGTGCTAGCGAGCGACGTCATAATTTGTTGTTATAGCGTCGTTGAATATATAACTATATATAAAAACATAACAAAAAACCCACCACAATATTCGTATCGAAACGTGTATGCTGCGAACAAAACAAACAAACAAAAAACAGGCACGGAAGTTAGCGACACGAAGCACAGAGCCCGCTAAAGTGTTGTTGTTATTGTTGTGGAGGGGAAACAAAATGTGCAAAGTCCAAATGCTGCGAGCTTTGGCGAATCAGCGACGAAACGCTGCCGTTGAAGAAATATTTGTGGCGTTTGAAACAACGATGGCGGAGTACGAGGAGGAACTGTGTCGATCCAAACAGGAGATCGAGCGACAGCGCCGACTGCTGGACGCTGTTTTCAAGCCTCGAGACTCGAATAGCTCATGATACCATAGTTACTGTATATTTATTGTTCATGCCAACTTCCATATAGCTGTCACTTTTTGAATCATAACCTCTGCAGGGGTGTCAATCGCTGTTTCGTATTATTCATAACCACTCACTCATATCATACTCACCGTCAGTGTCACGCTAAGGTACTTACTAGGTGAACTCCTTCGATAGTATTGTATTAGACATTCCGATATTGGTCCTACTCTGTATCCCCCCGGTCATGCATGCACAGCGTCTTCCTAAGCTCTCCTCCATCCAACGTCCTGTGATGAACCGGCATAAACGAGCAACCTCCAATGTCAGTATCGTGTTGAATCGAAGTTCAGAATTGGAATACTAACCTCCCGTTCGGCTACATCACGCATCAATGTGTCCGCTTTACCCGGGCACCCTTCTGCGACAGCTGTCTCCGGTTCGCCGGCAGTCGATGTTACTGGTAGGAGTCAGTACAGCCGAGTTCCTCGAGGCTCCTCGCCCAGCCAAATACACAACAACAGGAATACAAACCACCATCCACATTTAAACAGGTCGTCTCCCCGTTGCAGAGGCCCAGCCGACGAGTCCTGTAAACAAGTCCTTTCATCAATGAATCACACCTCTGCAAAAGATGTTCCTGCCGGGACTCCAGAATTCCTGCCTTCATATCCCAGAGAAGGGCCAAAGTCGACAATGGTCACCAAACATTGATATGATTTCCATAAATAACGAATCACATAAGAATCGGCGTTAAGTCAGCACTCCCACAACCTGCCGTAAATCAACACTGTCACACTGCATCCTCCTGGGCGTCCTGAAAAATAAAGTGATGTCCACAAATCAGAGTCAAAAAGCAGAGTCTTCCCCGTGTCCGTATGTGCACCGTCACAAAGGTCAGTTATTATTAATCAGTTTATTTGAAAGGGGACAATGCAATTTCATAAAACACATGAAATACACATGGTTAAAAAAGCCAGAATTAGCCAGAAGGCTAGTTTTCATCTGTAGTCCCCTGGCCATGATGTAAAAAAGCAGTAAAATACATCTACAAGACAATATAATATAAAACAGGATACATAAAGACTTACTATTAAGAGAGAATAAAACCACAAATCATTTGATCATAACAAAAAAAAACATCATAACATACTCGTCTTTTAGTGTTGGCAGCTATAGGTGTTAACTAACCACATTTTCAGTTTTTTTGTGAAGGCTTTGTATGTTGTAAGCAGTTTAACCTCCTCGGGTACTGAGTTCCCCTCACCAGCGCTCCTCACTGACCAGGCTGACTTACTGAAAGTGCTCCTGCGCAGAGGAATGAGACAGTCACCTCTGACAGAGCCTCGAGTGACACGCTCAGAGCTGTTTCTTTGGCTGATGAACTCAGCCAGAGGAGCTGGAGCCAAATCATGCAGTACTTTATCAATCAAATTTAAATCTGCAAATATGTGAAGACTGTCCCAGTTTAAAAGACTGTATTTTTTTAAAATTGCACAGTGATGATAGTGCCTTGGTTTTTTTATCCATCACTTTAATTGCTTGTTTGTACAAAACTTCCAATGGTTTTTTTGCATTCTGACCAGCCTGGGACCAACTGGTTATGCAATAGTTAAAGTGACTAAGAATCATTGAATATAAGTACATTTTTGCGGCTTCAGTTGACATTTCATTTGGAATTGCACGAAAATTTGCGAGGTTTAATTTGATATTTTTACACAATTTGTCAATATGGGCTTTAAAGGAAAGCTGTGACTCTATTATTAACCCAAGATATTTGTATTGGCTGACAATTTGCATTTTTTTCTCCATTAACAAGTATATCGGGGTCAGGTGATACTCTATTTGTTTTAGTGAAATACATGCCTACAGTTTTAGAAACGTTTAGGTGTAGACAGCACTCCTGCAACCTAGTTGTGACACAGGACATTGTATTAGTGAGTTTAGCAGCAACAGTATCTTTGGAGCGACCATGAACAAAGAAAACCGTGTCGTCTGCATACATTAAGCACTCTGCTTCAGAACAAACAGTGGGCAAATCGTTGATATAAAGACTCAATGAAAGGGGGCCTAATATTGATCCCTGAGGGACTCCAGAGGTTAGCCTAAGAGACTCTGATCTGTAGTTGTTAACTGATACAGATTGTGTTCGGTCATGCAGATATGATTCAGTCCAGCTCACAGCTTTGTGAGAGAAGTTACATTTTGAGAGCTTGGTAAGAAGAACAGAGTGATTTACTGTATCGAAAGCTTTCCTGAGGTCCAAGAACACCGCCCCTACAACTCCACCCTTGTCGAGAGAAGATTTTGTTTTCTCAATGAAGAGGCATGTAGCCATTTCAGTGGAATGCTTGGATCTGAAACCAAACTGCACGGCGTGGAGAGAGGGGGAGCTGCTGTTTAAATCATGGACAATCTGCTCTGACACCCATTTTTCTGCAACTTTGGAAATGGCCGGAAGAATGCTTATAGGTCGGTAGTTATTCAGACAATTTGAGTGACCGGATTTAAAGACAGGGGTAACAATAGCAGATTTCCAGGCCTTTGGAAAGTGACCAGATGAAATTGAAAGATGAATGATTGAGGCAATAGGAGTAGCAAGAGTTGAACCGAGATCTTTGAGCATGTTCGTGTCCATTCCAAAAACATCCTTTGCCTTAGATGGTTTGAGTGAATGAATGAAATCGATAACTTTGGTCTCAGTAATATTTGTAATATATTGCAGACAATGCAGGGTATTCCTTCCTTTGTTTTACTGCAAACTTAGAAGAGATTTCTGACACAGATTCAATGAAGTAGTTGTTAAAAGCATCAGCCATCACTTGAGGTTCCGTGAGGATGTTTCCATTTCATTTAATTTGCATTAGTTTTGTTTTGTTATTTTGTGTATTACCCAATAGCTTTTTAATGTAATTCCAGGTTATTTTTGAATTTCCCTTCGCACTATTCAAAGCAGTCATGAAAAAGTCAGCTTTAGATTCTCTTATTTCTTTCACTACCCTATTTCTCAGTGAAATAAAGTGCTGTCTATTGTATCCTGATTTGACCGACAATTTCAAGGAATGATCGCGTTCTTTCATCAGTTTCAGAATAAATGTGTTTAACCAAGGAAGGCCATTCTTTCTAGCTTTTAGTTGAATTATCCGTGTAAATTGTATAAGAATTTTTTGTATTTTGTTGGCAAATTTAGAACAATCCTCATCTAAATTTTTACCAGCAAGTAATACATCCCAGTTTACTTCTTGGATAGAATCTTGGAAATTTTGTTGTTCATGTTTTGGTATCCTATTGGATTCAGTGGTGGCCAAGGGTTTGAAGCGCTTTTTATTTAATTTTCTCGTGACCATTATAAGATTGTGATCAGACAATCCTGTGAGCATATTGTATGGCTTCAAGATCCTTTCTGGCCTATTAGTAAAAGCGAGATCAATCTGAGTTCGGGTGGAGTTTGTAATTCTCGTAGGGCCATTAATTACCTGAGTCATATCCATATCATCCATGACCCTTTTCAATTGTTTCCTAACTTTGTTAACTTCCCAATTAACATTTAGGTCACCCATTATTATCACCTCTTTTGCAAGATTGAGTTGTTTCAGTAACATTTCCAGCTTTTCATAAAAAGCGGCATTTGATGAGGGAGGCCTACAAATAACTATAAGAATAAAAGACATTTGCTGTGACAAAGAAACAGTTAGTCCAAGAAATTCTAATCCATTCTCATATGTAACATGTATTTCATTACAATTAAAAGTGTCCTTGGCATAAATCATAACACCTCCTCCCTTAGAAGCCTGTCTGTCGTTTCTAAACATTTTCTAACCAGGTACAGATAGTATTGCTGAGGGCGAAGATTCATGGAGCCATGTCTCAGATAGGCAGAGGAAGTCAATATTAGAGTCAGTGAGAAGGTGTTTGACCTGATCACTTTTTGTTAAAATGCTTCGTATATTTAAGTGTGCACAAATAATGCCTTTTGGTTTACGTGTTGAGTCCCATATTAATTTAGAGTTATTAACGGTTTGGAACACCCTGCATTTCCGGTGCTTTAGTATTGCGGGGTTTGGAAGCCCCCTGTTTCTTTTATTGGCAATGTTTGCATATAGCTTTACGCTGCCAGCTTCCGCATCAGCCGGCAGTGGTGGGGGCCCAGGCGGCAGTGGTGGAGGCCCAGGCGGCAGTGGTGGAGGCCCAGGCGGCAGTGGTGGAGGCCCAGGCGGCAGTGGTGGAGGCCCAGGCGGCAGTGGTGGAGGCCCAGCCGGCAGTGGTGGAGGCCCAGCCGGCAGTGGTGGAGGCTCAGCCGGCAGTGGTGGAGGCCCAGGCGGCAGTGGTGGAGGCCCAGGCGGCAGTGGTGGAGGCCCAGCCGGCAGTGGTGGAGGCCCAGCCGGCAGTGGTGGAGGCCCAGCCGGCAGTGGTGGAGGCCCAGCCGGCAGTGGTGGAGGCCCAGCCGGCAGTAGTGGAGGCCCAGCCGGCAGTGGTGGAAGCCAAGCTAGCAGAGGCAGAGGCCCAACCAGCAGTGGTGGAGGCCCAGCTAGCAGTGATGGAGGCCCAACTAGCAGTGGTGTTGGCCCAGGTGGCAGTGGTAGAGGCCCAGCTAGCAGTGGTGGAGGCCCACCTAGCAGTGGTGGAGGCCCAGCCGGCAATGGTGGAGGCCCAGCTCGCAGTGGTGGAGGCCCAACTAGCAGTGGTGGAGGCCCGGCCAGCAGTGGTGGAGGCCCGGCTAGCAGTGATGGAGGCCCAACTGGCAGTGATGGAGGCCCAACTGGCAGTGGTAGAGGCCCAGCTAGCAGAGGAAGAGGCCCAACCAGCAGAGGCGGAAGCCCAGCTAGCAGAGGTGGAGGCCCAGCTAGCAGAGGTGGAGGCCCAGCTATCAGTGGTGGAGGCCCAGCTAGCGGTGGTGGAGGCCAAGCTAGCGGTGGTGGAGGCCCGGCCAGCAGTGGTGGAGGCCCAGCTAGCAGTGATGGAGGCCCAACTAGCAGTGGTGTTGGCCCAGGTGGCAGTGGTAGAGGCCCAGCTAGCAGTGGTGGAGGCCCACCTAGCAGTGGTGGAGGCCCAGCCGGCAATGGTGGAGGCCCAGCTCGCAGTGGTGGAGGCCCAACTAGCAGTGGTGTTGGCCCAGGTGGCAGTGGTGTTGGCCCAGGTGGCAGTGGTAGAGGCCCAGCAAGCAGAGGTGGAGGCCTAGCTAGCAATGTTGTTAGCTGATCTAGCATTGGTGTTAGCCCGGCTGCTCGAGGTAAAGGCCCAGTTGGCAGTGATGTTGGCCCAGGTAGCAGAGGTGGAGGCCCAGCTAGCAGTGGTGTTGGCCCAGGTGGCAGTGGTGGAGGCCCAGCTAGCGGTGGTGGAGGCCAAGCTAGCGGTGATGGAGGCCCAACTAGCAGTGGTGTTGGCCCAACTAGCAGTGGTGTTGGCCCAGGTGGCAGTGGTAGAGGCCCAGCTAGCAGTGGTGGAGGCCCACCTAGCAGTGGTGGAGGCCCAGCCGGCAATGGTGGAGGCCCAACTAGCAGTGGTGTTGGCCCAGGTGGCAGTGGTAGAGGCCCAGCAAGCAGAGGTGGAGGCCTAGCTAGCAATGATGTTAGCTGATCTAGCATTGGTGTTAGCCCGGCTGCTCGAGGTAAAGGCCCAGTTGGCAGTGATGTTGGCCCAGGTAGCAGAGGTGGAGGCCCAGCTAGCAGTGGTGTTGGCCCAGGTGGCAGTGGTGGAGGCCCAGCTAGCGGTGGTGGAGGCCAAGCTAGCGGTGATGGAGGCCCAACTAGCAGTGGTGTTGGCCCAACTAGCAGTGGTGTTGGCCCAGGTGGCAGTGGTAGAGGCCCAGCTAGCAGTGGTGGAGGCCCACCTAGCAGTGGTGGAGGCCCAGCCGGCAATGGTGGAGGCCCAGCTCGCAGTGGTGGAGGCCCAACTAGCAGTGGTGTTGGCCCAACTAGCAGTGGTGTTGGCCCAGGTGGCAGTGGTAGAGGCCCAGCAAGCAGAGGTGGAGGCCTAGCTAGCAATGATGTTAGCTGATCTAGCATTGGTGTTAGCCCGGCTGCTCGAGGTAAAGGCCCAGTTGGCAGTGATGTTGGCCCAGGTAGCAGTGGCCCAGGGTTTAGTTCAACATCACCAGCCAAAAGAAGTATCAGCAAGAGATAAAAGTTAGTCAACGGTCTGTGGAGACCTGACCCACTTGTCCGTCACGATGTCCTCGGTCGTCATAAACATGTTAGTCTCAGATGACCCCGCAAAGTGCGTAAAAGCCTTCTCCGCATGAGTGAATTTGACCCAGTGGTGCTTCATTTCTGCTTTTACTCAACACGACACAAACATTGAAGACAAACCATAAACATTGGACACAGAATATGTATTGGTTGACTCGTAATTCCCAACCAACCCCTTTGGAAGCATTTTGTGTGCTTACCCAATCCGCGGATCTCAATTTGGAATTCGCGAGCTATGCAACTTGTGCAGCCTCCTGAGGCTTTTAGTTTTTCACGCAATTAATATCCCACTTCCCTCGTTCCCGTTTGGGCAAAAACCGCCTCCTCCACTGCCATCACGTAACTCGTATTTGAAAGTCGATCGCTTTGAACTCACCATGACAATCACGACACGTGGTTTTCCTCCTCCGTACCGCGATATTCCTGCTCGATTGACGATTTAAAAATAGCTCTGGCACCGACTGATTTCGTCTTATGACTCCCCGGGTGTACAAGAAACGGCTCGCTCGTATGTCCGTCTTTCCAGCCACGTCGCTGCGCATAATTCTTTTCTGTCATGAGAAACATCCTTCATGTAGATGCAATCGTCAGGTTGACGAGTCTCTCTGAGTCTCTCGTGACGAATAACAACCGTCGCGCCCCCCTTCCTGGCTTCCCGGCATCGCTTGTGTCTTTGTTATCGTTGCGGATGAACTGAAAAGCCGAAACCGGCGAGCGACCCGCGGCTGTGACAGCGTATGCGAGGGGACACACTGGGTTTTCACTTGTCAATAAGGTCCCGCTAACACGACCGAGCCTCCCGTAGTCACCTGTTCGGTCAACGGCGTTTCTGTCGTAGCTTCTAAATTTGGTTTCTATCCGCTTACTTTCTAGCTTGTTCAATTAAGATTTGGAAGTCTAACTAACCTTTGTTCTTGTCTTCCATTTTCCAGTTGTCTCCGAGTTGCAACCCTCCCGACCTCTGTCTCTTATCCTCAGACGTAACGCACCAGTCGTAAAACGGGCCCCCTAGCTGGGATGCCGATGTCCTGCCATTGAACATTTTAGTGCGAGTTCCCGGCGATTTTAGGGCTCAGGGCACCGCAGGACTTCCCAGATTATTCTGTCTGCTATTTCCTCAATCAACCTTAACTCGTATTTATTCATCTGTATACGGTGCTTCCCGATGACCCCTTTTGTGAATTATTACTTTATGTCCCACATTGACCAAGCCTCCCCGACCGCTGTAAGGAACCAGTCCCCCATAACTGGGGCAGGCAACCCTGTTATCTTATTTTTAGAAATCTAAGAATACTATCCCTGATGAATTTGTCCCTTTAGCTCAAAAAGTAGCTCTCCGCTTGTCCACAAAGTGTTGTAATCAACCTGATTTAGGAGACAGAATGCAAATCAATAAAGCTCCTCCAAATTGGCTTGCCAGACAGATGGCCAAATCCTCTTTGTCTTCCCTGCTCTCGTGCTGAATCTGGGGAGACAATCAAACAGATTCATCCTCACAGCATATTAGCCGTTCTCAAAAACATGTCCTCCTCATAATTTCCCTGGCACACGATGCAAACGAGGCACCGTCTCATATCGTATGTAGCTGGTCGTTAGACACACCCTAACTCCCTCTCGTAAGTCAGTAGCAACTCAACTTGACACATCCGCCCACTGCTGTGAATGGAAAGGATTGCATTCACTGTACTGTATTCATATTCCTTACATTGTATCAATTTAATATGGTAAGGGGGTCTTCAGCCGACCGGTGTCCCTTGCGTAAATGTCTTCATCCGGTCTGCCACAAACAGGAACTTCTATGCACGTCTACTGACGACGCTTACCGACTTCCTTTATATTCCCAAATGTTCACGTGGCATATACTGGTCGACGGCCTACTATTATCCCGAACGTGCGTTCATATTTCCACACGCTTCTCCCTCATTCCCCGTTTTATCATCCTTCATTACCGTCGCGTCACTCCGTAACCCGAAAAATGACTCCCTCTGACGCGCAAGTTAACACATTTTTCATGACTCCTCTTCGAGGCATAAACAAGTTCAAAGCCATCGTATGCGTTAATGTGCTTCTCGCAATCTCCTATCACTTCAAGTGCTCTCTCAGCAGCATCTATCCATTTCTTAGCGTTGGATTTATCATTCTACAAAATAGACACAAAAGGAACGAAGACGCCGCTTTGTTTTTCTCATGAGGAGGGCGTATGGGAGATTGTTCAGATTGCAGCCTCTCAACACGCTCTAAACCAGGGGTGCCCAAACGTTTTGGCTCAGGGGCCACATTGCCGTAAAAAAATGGTCACGCGGGCCAGCGTTAATTTGACACGCTACCGACGAGGGGAATGCTTTTTTGTATTTTTAGTTTACCGTTTTACTAGGCTGTCTGCTGCTCGCTAGATCTCATGACTGCCTGGCCTGGATAAATGAAGGTTCAAATAAAAATGAATGAAATGCAAAATAAAGTATTTTTCTGAAATGCATCAGAATGAATTTGCATTCACGTGAAGGGCGATACTGAGATCTCGACTGCAGTCGATGGGGCGGGTCTGGCTCAAAAGCGGTGGTTTTCATGCGCAAGGTGGGAGTCACGTCGTCTTGTCCTCACGCGGTTCTTGTTCGTGTTCGTGTCCGTGACTGAGAATGTCTTCTCACACAACTAGGTCGAGCCAAACAAGCTCAACATTTTCTTAGCAAATGTACGACTCTCTCGGAACCTGTCTTTGTTTATCCAGTTGACAAGAGGGAGTCGTCGGCACCGGCTGCGACACTCCGTGTCACGCTGCGGCTCAATGAGCTCCAGCTGCAGGTGGGCTGGAACGTCACCGAGATCCACGGAAAGGGTGTGGCACATAATACAATGGAGTTTTGTAGCGTTACCTCCTCCTTCGCTTTCTTTGTGACACACTCGGGTTGATAATCCACTGTGCTCGCCGACCGTGGCAGGTGCGCCATCCGTAATAATCCCCGTGATGGCGGAACAAACAGAAGCAAATCAATCTTTCCCTCTTGTTTGGTCCCGGAGGCTCTGGAGGTCAAGTAGCTCTTCACGCACGTTCATTTCACTGTCCGCTCCTCTCCAAAAAATCAGGAACTGAGCGCTGTGGGATGCATCCGTGCTTTCGTCACAGGCTCACGAAAACAATTCAAACTCCACTCCTTTTGCGTCCAACTGTCTCTTAATATCAGAAGAAACTTCTTCGCTCCTTCGTGACACGGTGCTACGAGCCAGGCGAACATTGGCGAACTGTTGCTTTTTCTCAGGACAAATGTTCTCCACCATTTTCACCACACAGTCTTGAATAAATTCACCCTCAGTAAAAGGTTTGCGGTGCTCGGCAATCAGCGTTGCCACCTCGTAGCTCGCCTTTGTTGCGTTTTCCTTCGACTCACTGGCTCTTGTGAAAAAGCGTCGCTGTGCCGTTAAACCGGCTTCCAGTTGCTTCCATTGTTCCCAGTTAGCTTGTCGTCATTAGCGTGTTCCGTCTGGTCGTGCCTCTTTATATTGAACTCCTTGAACACAGCCACAGCCTCTTGGCAAATTAGGCAGGCGCAGTTGTTTCGAAACTCAGTGAAGAAATATGCAGACTTCCATTTGTCCTGGAAACGTCGGCCCTCGCTATCAACTTTCCTTTTCTTACTTCCGGTTGCCATTTTAGAAATGGGCGAAAAACAGATCATGCGCAAAACGGCCCCGCGAGAGTTCAGCCACAAGTTTACTGCCACCCTGTGGTGAAATATAAAACTGCGCGTGTATTTTGTACTGCCGGGCCAGCCACATAGGAATGGTTTGATGACAGAGGCTTCGGGCCAGTGGAAATATGAACACGGGGCCCGGACTTTGGGCATGTCTGCTCTAAACAATCTCTCCCGTCGCTCCTGCATTCATTTGAAAATAGGGAGCTTTCTAAGTTTACAAGACATAACGTACTAAGCTACAAGACACAACACACTAAGGGGAGGGTTTCGAGGTGAAAACATGGGACCAACGTTGACCTGCCACGTCCCGGCCACGTCCTTCTCTCTGATGATTCCTGCTGAGTCATCGTCTTGAAGGCGAGACATCTCGCCTTCAAACATGCCTCGAGCTAACAAAGATGATTTCTTACTTTAGATGCAGTACAGGATTTCTATGCAAGTCTTGTATAGATTATATATATTTTTCTAATTAAGAAGAATGTAAAAAAAAAAAGAAATTGTAAAATATTTGAATCGTAGACCCATTGAAAATTACATTGGGATATTTTTAGTTTTTAGATACGACTAGATTTTTATTTAACAAAGAGAAAATAGCTTGAAAATAACTTTTTTTTTTTTTTTTTTTTTTTTTTAATTTAAAGTTAGAAAATGTTTTAGCAGCAACACATACAAACGGAGCACACAACAAAATAATCAAACATTATATATGTAAACACCAAAAGGGCTCGACCGAACCATATAATTTCATCTCACAAAAGCCTGCGAGCTGAATGCTAACATATAATTTGAAATGCCACAGGCGGGCTACCAGAAATTGGCAAACATTTGGTAGTTACAAACTTTCACAGTTGCTACTTTAACACGCAGCAGCATATCTTCTCTCTGCGACCACTATTACCTTGTTAATCTTTTTTTATTTTTTCAGTACACAAATAAACGTCCCGAGAGAGCTCTGTTTAGCGTTCGTGTTTGCCGTCTTTCTCAGGTTCAGCAAGTCGGGCACGGGTGACGACGACGACGACGACGACGCGTCACCTCCGACCCGGGGCGACCCGGACCTCCCCAAGGAGCTGACGGGGGACTGGGCGTCCATGGAGGTGTGCGTGGACTGCAAGAAGTTCATCACGGAGATCATCTCGTCCAGCAAGCGCAGCCTGTGCGTGGGCAGCAAGCGGGCGCGCCTCCACCGCCAGACTCGCTCCTTCTACCGCAGCTCGTCCGCCTCCGTCGACTTCCGTCGCTCGCCGCGCATCGCCATCCACGAGGCGTAGACCGGGGGAACCCGCAAAAGACGTCGCGGGTTCTTCCCGCTCGCCAGGAAAACGTTTGAGGATGCTAAAGCGGAGAAAAGGAAGGACGGACTAAATGGCTGTAAATAGCGTCCGAGCTCAGCCCAGCAAGTTTTCCTCGTTAGCACTCAGGAACAACAAGCGATTGTCGAGACCCTCAGGTCGCCTCCCTCCAACCAAACCAGATGTTTTTTTTGTTTTTTTTTGTTTTCTTTTCATGCTGCAATTTCCCAACCCCCCTTTTTTATTTTTGACTACGGCTTTCACGGTGGAAATGGCAACAAACAAACAAACAAAAAATTTTCCTTTTTTTTTTTTTTTTGGTCCATATTTTTTTTTATCATTCCAATTATACCAAGTAATCATTTTTGATGACTTCTTCCATGGTGGAAATGGTAAAAAAGATGCCCCCCCCCCACCCCATTGGATCTTTTTTCCACCCTTTTTGTTAGCTGAATTACAGCAAAATAATTTTGGCTACTTTTCACATGGAAATGGCCAAAAATACATCCGCTTTATCCCACATTGGAGCTTCCCCCCCCCACTTTTTAAATGTATTTATTTATTTAGTTTAAATGAGGTCAATCATACCAAATATTTTTTGGACTACAACTCGCATAGCAGAAATGGCAGCGTTTGTTTTTTTCCCCAGAATTATTGCCAAATTGGAGTATTTATTTTTGCTTTTTTTAATTAAACCAGTTACATCAAATAAAAATATACTATATTTCGTAATAGTAGCAATGCCAGATTTACATTTTTTCTTTTTTGTCCCACTACATCATTTTCCTTCTTCTCTGATGGTGGAAATGCCCGCTTCCCCCTTTTATAATATATATAATTTTGCCCCCCCCCAAAAAATCTCAAAATGATTGCTCAATTCCACCCAAAATGATGTTTGAGTTGAAATTCCTCTGATTTACCCCAACTATAAGCACTTCTCTAATTTACAACTTTTTGTATATATATTTTTTGTCAACACGTGATTTTGGAAGTGTGCCTAGTGCCAAACTGCGGTTTGTTTTCTGCTTGTACATAGTGTACATGCATTGAGTGCTGCGGACTCATTGGCTGCGCTGCTGCTTCTGCGAATGTTGTACATGCTGTATTGCTCAAAATGCTCCAGATTTAATACGACTTTTATTTGTTTTAAGAGGATCAAATGTTTGTCAAATCAAAGTCTTTATTTTACGTGTTTAAAAAAAACCCTCCCGGGTCTATTGATTGATGTCGGGCTTTTGTCTTAATAATTATTCATTTGTCCGTTCCCCCCAAGGGTTCCGCATGAATGAAGGAGGAATTCAACGTCGGCCGTTCACACAGAACAAATTTGGTTGCTGAAGATGTCACGTAACCTTTTCTGATGCTTGAAGAAAAACACCAAACCAGCCGGGCCTGTTCTCAACGACGCTCGTGTTCCCACCCAAGCTGATTTTAAGTTTTAGGCTGCTGCCAGGAATGTGTGCATGCTTCTGTCTCTTTTTTGTTTGGTTTTTAAATGGAAGAAACTACAATAAAAACATTGATTTCTTATGCTTGACTGCATTGTTTGCCGTTCTTTTTCTGGAATAGACAACTTCGTTCTTATTTTTGATTGTGACTTACTCATAAAAATAAAACTTTGCAGAACGCTGAAACATCCACAGGTATCTAAACGAAAACTCCTATCAAGCGAAGAAATAGCAAAAATAAAATATTCTCAAGATAAACCGATGCCTCTAAAACCCCCCAAAATACAACTTAATTCTTGTAAAAGTGCAGCTTTTTATCTAACAATAGAGTGCATTCTCTTTTCATTGACAATATGCAACTTTTATTCTCAAATTACAACAATATAACTCTATGCCGGAGTTGTAATATGACATTTTCTTTTACAGATAAAAATACAACTTGATTCTCATACTCAATCCAACGCATGACACTCGTACAGCACTTTTCTAGGCACTCAAAGACACGACTTGCGAAGCAGTCTGACGAAGCGTGGCTGCCATTCTGCGCCTACGGCCCCTCAGAATGTGTGACCTCACTCTATTTTTCTTATCATCCCAACAAACATCAAATATTTTCCTGGAACTGACAAAATGAGAGGAAAATCCACACCCTTGGGAAGTGTGATTACTTTTGCATGAACGTAGCGCAAATGGAGTTTTCCTCCACGCACGTCGTCGTATGTTTCTTCGGAAAGTGGGCGGGCGCGGTCACGTGACTTCCCCGAAAGGCTCGCGCGCGCGCGCCAAGAACGAAAGCGAAAGCGTCGCTGTTTCAGCACAAGCTTCCCAAAACACTCGCGCTGCTTCTCGTCTCCAATTTCGCACCCTCGACTTCATTTGAGCGACACAACGACGCCACGCGAGTCAAATCTTGTCGCCCGATGATGAGGAAAGCGAAAGTGACGTCATCGGCACCGTAGAGAAGGCGCGTGTTCCGGTTTGCTGTCATTTGCCGTTCGGCCGTCGACGAGGAGTCGTCGTCACTTTGTGGACGAAAAGGAGCAAAACATGGCGACGCTGAAGTTGTTTGTCTTGTTTGTCGCGGCTGCGCAAATCCACAGCGTGACGCCCGGTAAGTGCACTTTGTCCACAACTTGATGATCCCGATCGTGTTCCGATGATTGGTGTCGACGCTCTTGACTTTGCCGGAAGCAACACTTGGACCCTCAGTCCGAAGTTCTTGCAACTGGTTTCACTTGGCAAAGCTGCCATTGGAATATTCGCCTCACGGAGGCGGCATTTCAATATATGTGGGGAAAAAAATACAAATAAAATCTCATTTCTTGAAATAACGACAAACAAAATCTGTGTAAAAAAAAAAAAAAAAAGTGTTTAGCGTATCTTTTAGTAGATCATCATTCTAACATATTTATTGTCAGAAGTTCCTTTTCCAGAGTTACAACTTAAGTTTACAAAATATATCGTCTATATTTATTGACGAATCTGTTATTAAGGACTATTAAATCCATTTATTTAGCAAGGGCATGATAATTGTAACATGATACGGAAGTCGTGAAAATGAAATCAAAAGAATGATGAGCGTCTGTTGTCGAATCCATTGAGAAATTTGTGTGTAAGAATACGTTTAAATAAATATTCAAGTATTGAAATGACCACAAAAGAAAATGGAATGTTTTGTATCTTTTGATTTTCATTTATTTTCCCTAAAAAAGACGTTCAAATGTTTCAACGGAAGACGAAATCATTTGAAATAGGAAGAGTGCAAGATTTTGGGCCATCAAACAAAAAAGGAAGATCAACCTTTTTGTTTGTTTTTTCTTTCAGTGCTTCACACGCTCAAGTATTTCATGACAGCATCGTCTCAAATTCCAAACATCCCAGACTTCTCGGAGGTCGGTTATGTTGACGACGTTCCGATTTTGCGCTACGACAGCAAGAGCAGGAAAACAAAACCCAAACAGGACTGGATGAACAAAATCACAGCAGATGATCCTCACTACTGGGAGGGACAGACACAGATCAGTATTGGTAATGAGCAGGTCAACAAAATCAACATCGAAACTGCCAAAGCGCGCTTCAACCAAACTGGAGGTTTGTTGACGTTCAGCTTTCCACAATTCAAATAGATTTCATGTGCTCGTACACGTTCTTCCTCCTCATAAACACGTTTCCTTCTCTCTCGACATGGCGTCACTCTTCAACGTCGTTCTCTCAGGTGTTCACATGATCCAGGTGATGTACGGCTGCGAATGGGACGACGAGACCGATGAGGTCGATGGTTGGCAACACGACAGTTACGATGGAGAAGCCTTCATCTCGTTGGAGGTGAAGACAATGAGATGGATCGCAGCTCACCCACAAGCTTTCGTCACCAAACTCAAGTGGGACAGTCACGAACTTTGGAAGCTAAACCTGAAGAACTACTACACTGAGATTTGTCCTTCTTACTTGAAGAAGCATGTGACCAATGGGAGGGACTTCCTGATGAGAACAGGTGCAGTCACATCATGTTAGCACGCCCCCTACAGGACCTTTACTGGCATTACAAGCTGCACTCTTTCCTCGTTCGCTCCTTTCCTCTCTCTCACGTTTTCTCCATCTTTTGTTCTCTCCATCTTTTCACCCTCTCACACAATCTCTCTCTTTTCAATCTGTCACTGATTGTCTCCATACTTTCTCCTCACACGCTCCCTTCAACTCGTTTTCTTTCCATATTTCCTCCTCTTACACATTCTTCCCATCTTTGTTCCTCTCACAAGTTCTCTTTTGTCCTCTCACACGTTCTCCCCATCTTTTCCTCCTCTCCCACGCTCTCTCTCTCCGTCTCTGCCCCTCTCTCACCCGGTGTCCACGTCTCCCTCGGCCCGCAGAGCTTCCCACGGTGTCTCTCCTCCAGAAGACGCCGTCCTCTCCGGTCACCTGCCACGCGACGGGTTTCTACCCCGGCGCGGCCGCCCTGTTTTGGAGGAAGGACGGCGAGGAGCTCCACGAGGACGTGGAGACGGGAGAGACCCTCCGCAACCACGACGGAACCTTCCAGACGACGGCCGACCTGAAAGCGGAGGTGACCGATGAAGCCGAGGGCCGCTACGAATGCGTGTTCCAGCTGTCCGGCGTGGCGGACGACATCGTCGCCAAGCTGGAGAGGAGAAGCGTCCGGAGCAACGCGCGCATCCGAGGTGACCGACGCTCAGATCGTCGCGCGTCGGAACGATCGCTCACACGTTTTCTTCTTTCTTCTCACTCTGCGAAGAGGAAGAAAAGAGGAAGATGGCGCTGGCCGTCGCTGTCCCGCTGGCGGTCCTCGCTCTGGCGGCGGCGGCGGTCGCGGTCCTCGTCAAGCTTTACAAAAGCAGACGAGGTGAGGGACGCCGACGTTCGCTCTGTCGGGAAGATTTGTGCCCATCGTGACCTTTGTGTCTCTTTTTTCTTCGCAGCCAAATACGATCCAGCTTGTAAGTGCGACGCCTTCTGTTTCCTTTGAGCCGCAGTCGGCAAAGCGCTCGTGCGAAGGTCTGACGTGGACCTTTGCTCCAAAAGTGTGCACGAGGAGTCGCAAATAGTCAGCACGTGAATGTCGATGTCGCCATCGTTGTGGAAAAAAGGACTCGCTCCCTAAGGCAGAGAAAACCTGAAACCGAATTGAAGTCAATTTAGATTTCGTGGAAAACGTACGACTTAGTTCACTCGTGTTCCTCGGCCCTCGACGGCGAAGCGTGCCAAAGCCGCACTGGGGTTCGTTCGATTGAAGCTCCTCCCCTCGCTTCCACAAAGTTCCCTGGCCCCGAGATGCCGCCGGGCGGCGCCAAACCTCTATTTTAATATTCGCTATGGTTTTGGGCTGAGCGCAAAGACGGCGAATAACAGAAGATAGCTTCCCCTCAATAAATATTCCCCAACATCCGAATTCATGAATGTGGAATTGTAAATATGCGGCTATGAACTGTACGATTCCAAAGAAGTTCCCCACCGCACTCTCGTAGTCAGGAAGTAGAAGATTTGTCCCAACCGCAGCTCAAAGTACGAGTGAAGATGGATTCAAGAGGCCTTCGTGGAGCAAATGTCCTTCCTTCCACAGTCGGACTTGTTTTCATTCACATCTTTTTTTTCATTCACGGCAGCCGTCGACGCCGATTCCGAGCCCGCTTCCGAGCCCGCCGCCCCGACGCCCGCTTCCGAGTGAGACGCAGCCGCCGTCGCACGGTGAGTTCGCTGACGTGGACTCCGCTCGTGTTCTCGGGACTCTTTCCAGGTGCATTCGCGTGCTCTTCTCCGTGCAGGTGTCGGAACACGAGAGAGATGTCTCCATCGAGCGCTTTCTCATCACACTTGGGCTTGAAAACAGAGATGGGATTTGTTCTTCACGCAGACAATTTGTGCAATTAAGATGTTTCTGTTAAGTCACAGTTTTTGCTGGCTTTGGTGTCTTGGGTGAGACTCGTTGGAGTTGATCGGGTTGCTTTCTTCTGTCCGTTAAGTTTGTCAGAAATCGGCGCAGTCACACAATGAGAGGATTTCTTCTTTCGTTGTATCAAGCACTTGAACAGCTACGATGAATTGCTATCACAATGTGTCGATTGCCGGTTTGCCTCGCACTCCTTTTATCAGTCCAAAATGATTTTATAATCCTGTTATCGATTCCAGGACCGCTTTTCACTTCAACAAACAACTCTGTCAATTTGTACGTTGCTCAGAATGGGACAATGTCGTCGATTGCATTTGTTTTTGGAATTCTGCAATTCAATATAAATCCTTGTAAAATACTGGGAAAAAAGCGACTTTGTGATTGATTGACAAATTTGCATTGATAAACCTTGCTAATAAAATGAGGAGATTCATCACATGCTCGTGTCATGATACAGAATTTTCATTGAAATCTTACTACATCCTTTCATAGTTTCACAGCGAGTGTTCGTAAACAAAACTTTGGACCAAGGTAGCCGATATTTTTAGTTCCGATCCATAATTTGTCGGAAGATCACTAATCTGAAACAATGGACACGTTTGATTGATAGCGCTTGCGTCTTGCTGGCAGTTCGGGCGACCACGGCGCCCGCCAGGCGGCGTCCTCGCCAGTTCGCGTTTCGCCAACGAAGAAGAACGCAAACAAGATGGAGACGGTGCCCGTCGCGGTCAAGATACGTCATTCGTTTCGCTCAACAATTCAATTGGGACAAGTACATAACCGCACCGAAGGTCGATACACGTCGAAAAGGGAACACTTTGTCGTCGTCACCGTTTTGGACGATTTATTCACCGCAAAGCGCTCTCGTCAGCTCGGTTCGCTGAGCGAGAATGCGGAAGTGAGCAAGCTAAAGCTAAGCTAGTGCTAGCGAGCGACGTCATAATTTGTTGTTATAGCGTCGTTGAATACACATTTATGAATAAAAAAAATTAACAAAAAAAACCACAATATTCGTATCGAAACGTGTATGCTGCGAACAAAAAAAAAAAACAGGCACGGAAGTTAGCGACACGAAGCACAGAGCCCGCTAAAGTGTTGTTGTGTTGGATTTATCTTGCCCAACATTATAAAAAATAGACAAAAGGAATGAAGACGCTGGTTTCTTTTTCTCATGAGGGCGGCGAATGGGAGATTGTTCAGATTACAGCCTCTCAACACGCTCTCAACAATCTCTCCCGTCGCTCCTGTATTTATTTGAAATAGGGAGGTTTCTAAGTTTACAAGACACAACACACTAAGGGGAGGCTTTCAAGGTGAAAACATGGCACCAACACCTGCCACGTCCTTCTCTCTGATGATTCCTGCTGAGTCATCTTCTTGAAGGCGAGACATCATTCTTTCTAAAAATTGTCCATAATACTCATACAAAGAAATGATAACTTCTAAAATATATCCAACATGTTGTTATTGTTGTGGAGGGGAAACAAAATGTGCAAAGTCCAAATGCTGCGAGCTTTGGTGAATCAGCGACGAAACGCTGCCGTTGAAGAAATATTTGTGGCGTTTGAAACAACGATGGCGGAGTCCGAGGAGGAACTGTGTCGATCCAAACAGGAGATCGAGCGACAGCGCCGACTGCTGGACGCTGTTTTCAAGCCTCGAGTTGAACTTCGGCGACACAAAGCAGGTCGGTTTGGTTTTGAGTCACATCATCGACGCACTTGAATCACATTGTTTCGTTTTACATTGACGGTGGTAAGTGTATGGAGACAAAATGAAGTTCACCCAGAAAGGTTATACGTCGTGTATTTTTGTGAATAGTGTAATTCAGTCCGCATATTGTAAACATGAGAAATAAAAACTACCAGGGCTGGCCAGCTAAAACCACGTTTTAGCCATTTTTATTCGCCCAATACAACTCTCGGTGAATGGTAGAAAACAAACAAAAATCGGTATTTTTAATCGGTTGCTCTCTCGACGACAACACACGTTTGTCCAATTTGAATAATTCAAAGAACAAATCAAGATTGGCAAGTGTGCTCCCGCACATTATTTTTTTTTTGGGGGGGGGGGGGGGGGGGGGGGTGCTATCCTCTGATATTTGCTGAAAAACTCCCAAATTTTCTGCTTTTGTGCCAGCAACTATGGCAACTATGATGAAGTGAATTGAGGAGTTTCATTTCGACTAAAGCAGTGCTCTGTCTTCTGGCATGTCAAGAGAATTTTCAACAATTTTTTTTGGTCTTTTTTTCAATTCCTCGCAGATTTGCGTTGTTTGTGCCGGGGCTCGGTTGATGCTCCAATGTGAGTGACAGCTCGCCATTAAATGACCGTCAATTCCCAGCTAATGCCCATGGAAAGATTCCAGTTTGGAATGTGTCATTTCCGAACTGCAAATACGAAATCACAAAAGCATGTGTTGTACTATTTTTCGAGACGTTCCCCCCGAGCAGCAGCAGCATGAACCGGAGCCCCTCCGTGTTAAAGAAGAAGAGGAGGAGGAGGGCGAGGAGCATGCAGGAAAAGAGCTGGAGCGGCTCACCGAGTTCTCAGGTGAGGCGCTTCGTTTGACTGTCAACTTCAACTGGTGCGTCCAAAACCACGTGGACTCTTTTTTGAAGAACCGTTTGTTCTCTGCCAAACTGCTCACTGCACATTCAGAGAGGACAGAATAGTACAGTACGTCGTCTGTTGTCGTATTGCAGCTTTTTAGTCCAGGTTTGAGTACGAGTAGCAATGTACAGTATTGGCACCATACCACCATTGTTAAGGGTGTGATACGAGCTGCAAATATGAAATAATAAAGGCACGCGTTCTTGTGTTTTTCAACATGTACCTCCTGAGCAGCAGCAGCAGCATGAATCAGTTCCCTCCTACATTAAAGAAGAGGAGAAAGTAGGAGAGCAGCTGGAGCAACTCACTGAGTTCCCAGGTGAGGCACAAAGTCCCTCATTTTTTGAGACAGGTCCTGTGGTGTGAAAAAGCTAAAATTGAACTGCTTGGCCGTAATGAGAATGGTTAGAGTTGGAGGATAAAGTGGGAAAGGTGCAAGCCTGAGAACACCATCCCAACTGTGCAACACAGGGGTGGCAGCATCATGTTGTGGGCTTGCTTTGCTCCAGAAAGATCATCATGTGGAAATACTGACGCAGCAACGCCTTGACATCAGCCAGGAAGTTAACGCTTGGCTGAAATGAAATTGGGTCGTCCCAATGAACGTTGACCGCAAGCATACTGCCAAACTGGTTTACGAAGTGGCTTCAGGACAACAAAATCAATGTTTTGAAGAGGCCAAATGAAACTCCTCAGTTGATTTCAACATAGGCCCTGAGCACCAAGATGGATGGTGCCAAAGCTCTACTTTTAAAAAACTCAAAATGAAACTCCTAAACTCACTTCAACATCATTTATCGGCGCCAAGAGGCCACAGTATACCCTCAATGTGCTACTTTTGTCCAAAGGAAACTCCTCAACTGAGTTCAACATAGTTCCTCAGCACCAAGATGGCACACTACATAGCCTCAATGTGCTACTTTTGTCGATAGGAAACCCCTCAACTCGTTTCAGCATAGTTCCTTGGCACCAAGATGCCACTCTATGGTAACAAAGCACTACTTTTGTGTTAATGAAGTATCGCAACTCACTTCAAAAGAGTTCCTTGACCAAAACAATGGCACCAAATTAACACATGCAGTACTTTAGCCTGCGAATAATGTACCATAAGTCCAACCCCTCCCCACCCCTCCAAAAAAAATGGGAGGTCATGAAAATAAAAGTTTAGGGATTAATTAATACAAAGGTTATGAATGTCGGTCAGTGCTTCCGACGCTGTTTAGTTCCACCGAGCTGTCGCCGAGGCCCGCCTCCTACCTCGGCTGCCGGTCGCCATGTCCGCCAGCTTCTGGAAGGCGTCCAGGAAGGCCGCCGCCGCCGCCACCGTCGTCCTGCCAAACATCACGGGATCACTTGGTTCAATTTCATTCATCATTGTTTGCATCTCGTGATTATTTTTTTTTCCCCCAACTGGAAATGATTGTCTTCCGGTTGGCCAAAATTGTCATCAGTAAGCCCAAGTTACTGTCGCAAAAATCGAGCGGGTCAAGCGGAGTCCCTGCTCAATTTCAGATAAGTCGTGTCAGACTGTACAATCTTGCTCGGTCACATGAAAACAATTCTCAAGAATGAAACACCAACCGGCCTACCAGGGAGGTGTCAAAGGGGAGTTCCTTCCTTTCTAGGGCCCGACCAATGCATCCGTTGGCCAATTTTATCAGCCGATTTCTACCCTTGTCCAAATAATCATGATCGGTTGGAGTTTTACTCTGAAACGCTGATCTATTCTCACTTTCTGATGAAACAGTAAATGCTGTTAAGTGTCGGAGTCACACAGCATGGCCGCCGTTTGTTCTCAACGTGGAGCGCTATTCAATCCGAAAACATTCACATTACTTCAGTCTACCGATAACAACCGGGGGAAAAAAGTTTCAGCATTTTTGGACACATGTTTCTCGGGACGATTCCTCCCGTTTCAGTGTCGCTGTCCGTGTTTTGATATCTGCGAAAGGCATCACTGGTTTGTATTTTCAAGTCATCACTTCATGGCAAAGAAAATAATAAAATCGAAGAAAGATGACTTCATATTGAAGGACATTGTGTATTCGAATGAAACCAACGGTTGTGATTCACTATTGAATGTACACAGTAACACCAGTTACACAATAGCAAACATGAGATTTTCCATGACATATTTGATTGTCTTCTTCATTAAAGGTTGAACAAAAATAAAGATAAGCTCAAGCTAATTGGTGAGCTGAACTGTGGCATTCACGTCGTTAGATGTTGGATCCCCGAAAAGTGATTTGATCGAAAATGGCAAACTCGCCCTTTAATAAGTCTGACTCCAGTCAAGTCATGTGACCTCTGTCGACCTCAAAAAAGGTGAACGTTGCCTGAGCTGTGACTGCAGTTTGCCGGCTTTGCTGACAAAGTCTTCCCACACGGGATAACTGCCCTGCGGAGCAAAGACAAGAAGAAGAAACCCAGCATGACGTGTGCGTGCCTTCTCTCGAGCTCCGGACGCATCGAGAGCCCGGAGACGGATCGATCGTGTCGATCCGCGAGACCCCGCGAATCCTCAGACTGAGGAGCGCTGCAGCAGAACGTGGACAAAAGTATCGGGACACGCTCAGGGGAAAGTTGTGGGATTTGTTCGCAGCGATACGACGCCTTCCGATCTCCTCGGAAGACTTTGGAACGAGATGGTGCGAGTACGTTTGCGCAAATGTTCTTCCACGCCAAACTCACCTTTTGTGTCATTTGTCGAAACTTGTCGGTCACATTTGACGTCTTCCTTCCTCTTCTGCCAGGTCAACATTTTAGGATAGTGTCTATGTATTGTTAAGCACCTCCACCTTCGATTCTATTTCGATTTCTTAGGTTACGATTCAGTTCGCTTCAGATGTTTGGTCGAGCCAGTCGTCACGCGCAAAGCGCCGCCCGCTGGCCAGGAGGTGAATCGATTCAGAGGAAACGACATCGAAATGGCCGCTGATATCACACTGCTTCGATGAATCGGACAAAAACATGTTCTTTGCACGTCTTAATGAGATTCAGACATTCTAGTCCAACCTCTGATTGATGAATTGAGCGCGTCCCAATACTTTTGCGCGTGCCCGGATGGTGGCTCGTCACACATCTCCCGACTTCGGGTCATTTGACACATTTGCACCACCCGTCACTCCTCCTCCTCTTAAGCTGCGCTGGGGCTGCGTGGCCGGCCGTCGCCATGGCAACACTGCAGCGCCGGTCTTTGTTGGCGTGCCCGCGTTTGGGCGGAGGCGGGCAGGGCCGCCGCGGCATCTTTCAGCCAGCCGGCACATAAATTGTCACCGTGGCAACAGCAGCGGTCTGAGGACACGATCCCCTATTTATTTGCTTTTTTTTTCAAGGGAAGAAAATTCTAAAATTCTTGTTATTCACATTCCCCTGCTTATTTGTGTGTGTGTGTGTGTGTGTGTTTTTTAAATCCAATCCCCTCTTATCCATATTTGGAGGGACAAAAAAATAATAATTCACATGACCCTACTTGTTCACATTTCATTTTATATTTTTACCCAATCGCTAACATACTCGCATTTTCTTTCCAACTTTTTATTTTTTCACAAAATAATACTTGTTCCATACCATTAAAAAGAGTGTCAATTGACGGTCGGGCCCGGTCGCGAAGCCCACTGTTGAGCCAAGTGGATCAAGTGGACCCAGATAGTTCCTCAGATGCATTGTGGGATACATTGAGGGCACGACACTAAACAGGAGATAGGGCGCGCTTCCCAACCCAGCCATTGATTTGTGGAATGAAGCGGGAGGGTGCGGCACATTCCCCAGACCCCCCCCCCCCCCACAACCACGACACCTGTGTGCTATGACGTCACCATCCCATCACACGATTATGATGATTATGAATTTGGATGACGATGAGAATCCACGAGCGCGGTTACCTTCATGTCCGCGATGACGTTCTGGAAGAGTCCCCCCAGCGCGCTGCACTCCCTCTCCATGGTCTCCATCTCGGCTCACTGGGCGCGCGCGTTATCCATCAATAAGTCATTTTTTGAAAATTATAGATGTATAAATGAATAATAATGAACCAAAGCGAGCGGCGAGGCCGAGCGGGGCCGTGCGTGCACCGGCTGCGGGGTGGGCGGCTCCACTGGCGTTCTCTCCCCGGCTGACGGAGCTCCGAAGGCGGCGTCTAGTGGACCCGCAGCGGGGATGGAGGCGCTGTCCCCGCGGGGAGGAGGAGGCGAGCCCCGGGGGAGCGACCGGGGACGACCGCCGCCATCAACGTCGTCATTTTGCGCTTCTTTTTCCACACGCGTCGGGAACGCGCCTGTCTGTCAGGGAAGACGTGACCGCGCGTCAGTTTGACCACGCCCTCCGGTGGAGGTTTTTAATAATAGTATTTTTTAAAAATATATTGCTCCTTCGCCACACTATACTTTACATTATATTACACAACATTATGGTACATTCTACATTATACTGTATCATAAAACACTACACAGTACAACACTGTAAACTATATTACGCTATAGTACATGTATGCTATACATTTAACCTTACACTATATAACATAGTATATTACAAAATGACCATTCAACCCGCTATTAACCTGTACAAACAACTTATTGCACTAAACTGCACTGTAATCTGGTAAGTACATACCAGTCTACATTTTACTGAACCATAGTTCACTATACTACATAGTACTACAATATAATGGACTTTTAGTATTTTCACATTCTAACAATATATATACACGACAGTATATATTACACCATACTGTACCATACAACATTAACCTGTACAGGCTTATTCCACTATATAGTACTAGAATACACTGCACAACACTATGCTGAATTCAACTATATACTATATGACCCTATGTCATGTGTGTGTGTGTTCCAGGTTTTGTCTTCCTCTCTCTCGTTTCTCACACACCTGCTCCTGTGAGCATCTTCACCACCTGTGCCTCGTTCATCCTATTACAGATTTGTATTTAACCTCGTGTCTCATTCCCACTCGTTGCCAGTTCGTTGTACCTTGTCGTTCACGTTCCAGCATTCCTTGTCACAGACCTCACAGTAAGACTTTGTCCCTGTTCCGATTATCGACCTTTGCCTCTTTGCCTCATGTTCTTGGATACTGTTGCCCTTCTTGGATTGCCTGCCCGTTGTACCGACCTATGCCCGTCTATTAAACCTCTCTTTTTGGAAACTGTCCATTTGTTTTGGAAGTCTTGCATTTTTTGGGTCCTAGCCTCTGTTCCGTTCATGACACACTACTGTCGCACAATACACTTAGATTACGGGACACTAGTATGACACAGTGCGGCATTGTATTGCCGCAATCCTACACGACTCTGGCATACAATGCGCAGCAACGTACGTCATAAACAGTGTCAACAAGTGGATCTGCCAAATGTCGAGGAAGTCGCAAATCGTCAGGAGTTGACACAAATGGTATTTTTCTGAACGACTCTCATCTCCCATTGCGACCACTGAGTTGGATTTTTCTCCATTTGAAAGAGGATCGCCATTTTTATTCATGATGACTTGCGCATCAACCGAGCACAAATGTCACATTTTGTAACTCCTTGACCAGATCGACTGCACGTGTGTTCCGTGTATGTGCGCACGCGTATCGTTGTGTGTTTCGGCGCGGTCACGTGATT
>NW_026904300.1:0-43778 GCF_024500275.1 Phycodurus eques | reverse complement strand
AGCTGAAATGAAAGCGCAAAAAAGTCCTGCCATAAACACATAGGTCGTCATGTCACAATTTAGTCAATAAAGGCCTACTACTGGAGAGAAACCGAGTGCTTTGACGCACGCCGTTCGGACCCACGACCTCTGAGAGGCTTCAAAGAGGCCTCCCCTGAAAGCTGGATTCCCACCAATCGTTTGTTTCAAATCTTAGCCCACTAGTTCGAAAAGTAGGCGCTAAAAAGTCCTGCCAAAAGTCACATAGGTCGTCATGTTACAATTTAGCTCAATAAAGGCCTACTACTGGAGCGAAACTGAGTGGTTAAACGCTCGCCGATCGGCCCCACAGCCGTCCAGAGACTCGGGGGAGGCCTCCCCTGAAAGCTGGATTCCCACCAATCGTTTGTTTCAAATCTTAGCCCACTAGTTCAAAAGTAGGCGCTAAAAAGTCCTGCCAAAGTCACATAGGTCGTCATGTTACAATTTAGTCAATAAAGGCCTACTACTGGACCGAAACTGAGTGCTTTCACGCTCGCCGCTCGGCCCCATAGCCGTCCAGAGACTCGGGGGAGGCCTCCCCTGAAAGCTGGATTCCCACCGATCGTTTGTTTCAAATCTTAGCCCACTAGCTCAAAATTAGGCGCTAAAAAGTCCTGCCAAAGTCACATAGGTCGTCATGTTACAATTTAGTCAATAAAGGCCTACTACTGGAGCGAAACCGAGTGCTTTGACGCTCGCCGATCGGCCCCACGAGCTCCGAGAGGCTTGGAAGAGGCCTCCCTTGAAAGCTGGATTCCCAAGGCTTGTCTGTGTGAATTCCTAGCCCGCGAGGCTGAAATTAAGCGACCGAAAGTCGTGCCGAAGTCAAATCGGTCGTCATGGTACTCGAGCGAAACTGAGTGGTTAAACGCTCGCCGATCGGCCCCACAGCCGTCCAGAGACTCGGGGGAGGCCTCCCCTGAAAGCTGGATTCCCACCAATCGTTTGTTTCAAATCTTAGCCCACTAGTTCAAAAGTAGGCGCTAAAAAGTCCTGCCAAAGTCACATAGGTCGTCATGTTACAATTTAGTCAATAAAGGCCTACTACTGGACCGAAACTGAGTGCTTTCACGCTCGCCGCTCGGCCCCATAGCCGTCCAGAGACTCGGGGGAGGCCCCCCCTGAAAGCTGGATTCCCACCGATCGTTTGTTTCAAATCTTAGCCCACTAGCTCAAAATTAGGCGCTAAAAAGTCCTGCCAAAGTCACATAGGTCGTCATGTTACAATTTAGTCAATTAAGGCCCAATACTGGCGAGAAACCGAGTGCTTTGACGCTCGCCGTTCGGCCCCATGAGCTCCGAGAGGCTTGGAGGAGGCCTCCCTTGAAAGCTGGATTCCCACCGATCGTTTTTTTCAAATCTTAGCCCACTGGCTCAAAAGTAAGCGCTATAAAGTCCTGCCAAAGTCACATAGGTCGTCATGTTACAATTTAGTCAATAAAGGCCTACTACTGGAGCGAAACCGAGTGCTTTGACGCTCGCCGTTCGGCCCCACAGCCGTCCAGAGACTCGGGGGAGGCCACCCCTGAAAGCTGGATTCCCACCGATCGTTTTTTTTCAAATCTTAGCCCACTAGCTCAAAAGTAAGCGCTAAAACGTCCTGCCAAAATCACATAGGTCGTCATGTTACAATTTAGTAAATAAAGGCCTACTACTGGAGCGAAACCGAGTGCTTTGATGCTCGCCGATTGGCCCCACGAGCTCCGAGAGGCTTGGAGGAGGCCTCCCTTGAAAGCTGGATTCCCACCGATCGTTTTTTTCAAATCTTAGCCCACTAGCTGAACAGTAGGCGCAAAAAAGTCCTGCCAAAGTCACATAGGTCGTCATGTAACAATTTAGTCAATAAAGGCCAACTACTGGAGCGAAACCGAGTGCTTTGACGCTCGCCGTTAGGCCCCACGACCTCTGAGAGGCTTGGAAGTGGCCTCCACTGAAAGCTGGATTCCCAAGGATTGTCTGTGTGAATTCCTAGCCCGCTAGGCTTAAATTAAGCGACCTAAAGCCGTGCCGAAGTCAAATCGGTCGTCATGGTACTCGAGCGAAACTGAGTGCTTTAACGCTTGCTGCTCGGCCCCACAGCCGTCCAGAGACTCGGGGGAGGTCTCCCCTGAAAGCTGGATTCCCACCGATCGTTTGTTTAAAATCTTAGCCCAGAAGCTGAAAAGTAGGCGCTAAAATGTCCTGCCAAAATCACATAGGTCGTCACGTTACAATTTAGTCAATAAAGGCCTACTACTGGAGAGAAACCGAGTGCTTTGACGCTCGCCACTCGGCCCCACAGCCGTCCAGAGACTCGGGGGAGGACTCCCCTGAAGGCTGGATTCCCACCGATCGTTTGTTTCAAATCTTATCCCACTAGCTCAAAAGTAAGCGCTAAAACGTCCTGCCAAAATCACATAGGTCGTCATGTTACAATTTAGTCAATAAAGGCCTACTACTGGAGCGAAACTGAGTGCTTTAACGCTTGCTGCTCGGCCCCGCAGCCGTCCAGAGACTCGGGGGAGGTCTCCCCTGAAAGCTGGATTCCAACCGATCGTTTGTTTCAAATCTTAGCCCAGAAGCTGAAAAGTAGGCGCTAAAAAGTCCTGCCAAAATCACATAGGTCGTCATGTTACAATTTACTCAATAAAGGCCTACTACTGGAGAGACACCGAGTGCTTTGACGCTCGCCGTTCGGTCCCACAGCCGTCCTGAGACTCGGGGGAGGCCTCCTCTGAAAGCTGGATTCCCACCGATCGTTTGTTTTAAATCTTATCCCACTAGCTCAAACGTAAGCGCTAAAAAGTCCTGCCAAAATCACATAGGTCGTCATGTTACAATTTACTCAATACAGGCCTACTACTGGAGAGAAACCGAGTGCTTTGACGATCGCCGTTCGGCCCCACAGCCGTCCTGAGACTCGGGGGAGGCCTCCCCTGAAAGCTGGATTCCCACCGATCGTTTCTATCAAATCTTAGCCCAGAAGCTGAAAAGTAGGCGCTAAAATGTTCTGCCAAAATCACATAGGTCGTCATGTTACAATTTAGTCAATAAAGGCCTACTACTGGAGCGAAACCGAGTGCTTTGATGCTCGCCGTTTGGCCCCACGACCTCTGAGAGGCTTGGAAGAGGCCTCCCCTGAAAGCTGGATTCCCACCGATCGTTTGTTTTAAATCTTAGCCCACTAGCTCAAACGTAATCGCTAAAAAGTCCTGCCAAAATCACATAGGTCGTCATGTTACAATTTAGTCAATAAAGGCCAACTACAGGACCGAAACTGAGTGCTTTAACGCTCGCCGTTAGGCCCCACAACCTCTGAGAGGCTTGGGAGTGGCCTCCCCTGAAAGCTGGATTCCCAAGGATTGTCTGTGTGAATTCCTAGCCCGCTAGGCTGAAATTAAGCGACCTAAAGTCGTGCCGAAGTCAAATCGGTCGTCATGGTACTCGAGCGAAACTGAGTGCTTTAACGCTCGCCGCTCGGCCCCACAGCCGTCCAGAGACTCGGGGGAGGACTCCCCTGAAAGCTGGATTCCCACCGATCGTTTGTTTCAAATCTTAGCGCACTCGGTCAAAAGTAATCGCTAAAAAGTCCTGCCAAAGTCACATAGGTTGTCATGTTACAATTTAGTCAATAAAGGCCTACTACTGGAGAGAAACAGAGTGCTTTGACGCTCGCCGTTCGGTCACACAGCTGTCCAGAGACTCGGGGGAGGCCTCCCCCGAAAGGTGGATTCCCACCGATCGTTTTGTTTCAAATCTAAGCCCAGGAGCTGAAAAGTAGGCGCAAAAAAGTCCTGCCAAAGTCACATAGGTCGTCATGTTACAATTTAGTCAATAAAGGCCTACTACTGGAGCGAAACCGAGTGCTTTGACGCTCGCAATTAGGCCCCACAACCTCTGAGAGGCTTGGGAGTGGCCTCCCCTGAAGGCTGGATTCCCAAGGATTGTCTGTGTGAATTCCTAGCCCGCTAGGCTGAAATTAAGCGACCTAAAGTCGTGCCGAAGTCAAATCGGTCGTCATGGTACTCGAGCGAAACTGAGTGCTTTAACGCTCCCCGCTCGGCCCCACAGCCGTCCAGAGACTCGGGGGAGGCCTCCCCTGAAACCTGGATTCCCACCGATCGTTTGTTTCAAATCTTAGCCCACTAGCTCAAAAGTAGGCGCTAAAAAGTCCTGCCAAAAGCACATAGGTCGTCACGTTACAATTTAGTCAATAAAGGCCTACTACTGGACCGAAACTGAGTGCTTTAACGCTCGCCGCTCGGCCCCACAGCCGTCCAGAGACTCGGGGGAGGCCTCCCCTGAAAGCTGGATTCCCACCGATCATTTGTTTCAAATCGTAGCCCACTAGCTCAAAAGTAAGCGCTAAAACGTCCTGCCAAAGTCACATAGGTCGTCATGTTACAATTTAGTCAATAAAGGCCTACTACTGGAGCGAAACCGAGTGCTTTGACGCTTGCCTTTCGGCCCCACGAGCTCCGAGAGGCTTGGAAGAGGCCTCCCTTGAAAGCTGGATTCCCAAGGCTTGTCTGTGTGAATTCCTAGCCCGCTAGGCTGAAATTAAGCGACCTAAAGTCGTGCCGGAGTCAAATCGGTCGTCATGGTAATCGTGCGAAACTGATTGCTTTAACGCTCGCCGCTCGGCCCCACAGCCGTCCAGAGACTCGGGGGAGGCCTCGCCTGAAAGCTAGATTCCCACCGATCGTTTGTTTCAAATCTTAGCCCAGTAGCTGAAAAGTAGGCGCTAAAAAGACCTGCCAAAGTCACATAGGTCGTCATGTTACAATTTAGTCAATAAAGGCCTACTACTGGAGCGAAACCGACTGCTTTGACGCTCGCCGTTCGGCCCCACGACCTCCGAGAGGCTTGGAAGAGGCCTCCCCTGAAAGCTGCATTCCCACTGATCGTTTGTGTTAAATCTTAGCCCACTAGCTCAAAGGTAGGCGCTAAAAAGTCCGGCCAAAGTCACATAGGTCGTCATGTTACAATTTAGTCAATAAAGGCCTAATACTGGAGAGAAACCGAGTGCTTTGACGCTCGCCGTTCGGCCCCACAGCTGTCCAGAGACTCGGGGGAGGCCTCCCCTGAAAGCTGGATTCCCACCGATCGTTTGTTTCAAATCTTAGCCCAGAAGCTGAAATGAAAGCGCAAAAAAGTCCTGCCATAAACACATAGGTCGTCATGTCACAATTTAGTCAATAAAGGCCTACTACTGGAGAGAAACCGAGTGCTTTGACGCACGCCGTTCGGACCCACGACCTCTGAGAGGCTTCAAAGAGGCCTCCCCTGAAAGCTGGATTCCCACCGATCGTTTGTTTCAAATCTTAGCCCAGTAGCTGAAAAGTAGGCGCTAAAAAGTCCTGCCAAAATCACATAGGTCGTCATGTTACAATTTACTCAATAAAGGCCTACTACTGGAGCGAAACCGAGTGCTTTGACGCTCGCCGTTCGGCCCCACAGCCGTCCAGAGACTCGGGGGAGGCCTCCCCTGAAAGCTGGATTCCCACCAATCGTTTGTTTCAAATCTTAGCCCACTAGGTCAAAAGTAAGCGCTATAAAGTCCTGCCAAAGTCACATAGGTCGTCATGTTACAATTTAGTCAATAAAGGCCTACTACTGGAGCAAAACCGAGTGCTTTGACGCTCGCCATTCGGCCCCATGAGCTCCGAGAGGCTTGGAGGAGGCCTCCCTTGAAAGCTGGATTCCCACCCATCGTTTTTTTCAAATCTTAGCCCACTGGCTCAAAAGTAAGCGCTATAAAGTCCTGCCAAAGTCACATAGGTCGTCATGTTACAATTTAGTCAATAAAGGCCTACTACTGGAGCGAAACCGAGTGCTTTGACGCTCGCCGTTCGGGCCCACGACCTCTGAGAGGCTTGGAAGAGGCCTCCCCTTAAAGCTGGATTGCCACCAATCGTTTGTTTCAAATCTTAGCCCAGTAGCTGAAAAGTAGGCGCTAAAAGGTCCTGCCAAAATCACATAGGTCGTCATGTTACAATTTAGTCAATAAAGGCCTACTACTGGAGCAAAACCGAGTGCTTTGACGCTCGCCGTTCGGCCCCACGACCTCCGAGAAGCTTGGAAAAGGCCTCCCCTAAAAGCTGGATTCCCAAGGCTTGTCTGTGTGAATTCCTAGCCCGCTCGGCAGAAATTAAGCGACCTAAAGTCGTGCCGAAGTCAAATCGGTCGTCATGGTACTCGAGCGAAACTGAGTGCTTTAACGCTCGCTGCTCGGCCCCACAGCCGTCCAGAGACTCGGGGGAGGCCTCACCTGAAAGCGGGATTCCCACCGATCGTTTGTTTCAAATCTTAGCCCACTAGCTCAAAATTAGGCGCTAAAAAGTCCTGCCAAATTCATATAGGTCGTCACATTGCAATTTAGTCAATAAAAGCCTACTACTGGAGAGAAACCGAGTGCTTTGACGCTCGCCGTTCGGCCCCACGACCTCCGAGAGGCTTGGAAGAGGCCTCCCTTGAAAGCTGGATTCCCACCGATCGTTTGTTTTAAATCTTATTCCACTAGCTCAAACGTAAGCGCTAAAACGTCCTGCCAAAATCACATAGGTCGTCATGTTACAATTTAGTCAATAAAGGCCTACTACTGGAGCGAAACTGAGTGCTTTAACGCTCGCCGCTCGGCCCCACGACCTCCGAGAGGCTTGGAAGAGGCCTCCCTTGAAAGCTGGATTCCCACCGATCGTTTGTTTTAAATCTTATTCCACTAGCTCAAACGTAAGCGCTAAAAAGTCCTGCCAAAGTCACATAGGTTGTCATGTTACAATTTAGTCAATAAAGGCCTACTACTGGAGCGAAACCGAGTGCTTTGACGCTCGCCGTTCGGCCCCACGACCTCCGAGAGGCTTGGAAGAGGCCTCCCTTGAAAGCTGGATTCCCACCGATCGTTTGTTTTAAATCTTATTCCACTAGCTCAAACGTAAGCGCTAAAACGTCCTGCCAAAATCACATAGGTCGTCATGTTACAATTTAGTCAATAAAGGCCTACTACTGGAGCGAAACTGAGTGCTTTAACGCTCGCCGCTCGGCCCCACGACCTCTGAGCGGCTTGGAAGAGACCTCCCCTGAAAGCTGGATTCCCAAGGATTGTCTGTGTGAATTCCTAGCCCGCTAGGCTGAAATGAAGCAACCTAAAGTCATGCCGAAGTCAAATCGGTCGTCATGGTACTCGAGCGAAACTGAGTGCTATAACGCTTGCTGCTCGGCCCCACAGCCGTCCAGAGACTCGGGGGAGGTCTCCCCTGAAAGCTGGATTCCCACCGATCGTTTGTTTCAAATCTTAGCCCAGAAGCTGAAAAGTAGGCGCTAAAAAGTCCTGCCAAAGTCACATAGGTCGTCACGTTACAATTTAGTCAATAAAGGCCTACTACTGGAGAGAAACCGAGTGCTTTGACGCTCGCCACTCGGCCCCACAGCCGTCCAGAGACTCGGGGGAGGACTCCCCTGAAGGCTGGATTCCCACCGATCGTTTGTTTCAAATCTTAGCCCAGAAGCTGAAATGAAAGCGCAAAAAAGTTCTGCCATAAACACATAGGTCGTCATGTCACAATTTAGTCAATAAAGGCCTACTACTGGAGAGAAACCGAGTGCTTTGACGCACGCCGTTCGGACCCACGACCTCTGAGAGGCTTCCAAGAGGCCTCCCCTGAAAGCTGGATTCCCACCGATCGTTTGTTTCAAATCTTAGCCCAGTAGCTGAAAAGTAGGCGCTAAAAAGTCCTGCCAAAATCACATAGGTCGTCATGTTACAATTTACTCAATAAAGGCCTACTACTGGAGCGAAACCGAGTGCTTTGACGCTCGCCGTTCGGCCCCACAGCCGTCCAGAGACTCGGGGGAGGCCTCCCCTGAAAGCTGGATTCCCACCAATCGTTTGTTTCAAATCTTAGCCCACTAGGTCAAAAGTAAGCGCTATAAAGTCCTGCCAAAGTCACATAGGTCGTCATGTTACAATTTAGTCAATAAAGGCCTACTACTGGAGCAAAACCGAGTGCTTTGACGCTCGCCATTCGGCCCCATGAGCTCCGAGAGGCTTGGAGGAGGCCTCCCTTGAAAGCTGGATTCCCACCCATCGTTTTTTTCAAATCTTAGCCCACTGGCTCAAAAGTAAGCGCTATAAAGTCCTGCCAAAGTCACATAGGTCGTCATGTTACAATTTAGTCAATAAAGGCCTACTACTGGAGCGAAACCGAGTGCTTTGACGCTCGCCGTTCGGGCCCACGACCTCTGAGAGGCTTGGAAGAGGCCTCCCCTTAAAGCTGGATTGCCACCAATCGTTTGTTTCAAATCTTAGCCCAGTAGCTGAAAAGTAGGCGCTAAAAGGTCCTGCCAAAATCACATAGGTCGTCATGTTACAATTTAGTCAATAAAGGCCTACTACTGGAGCAAAACCGAGTGCTTTGACGCTCGCCGTTCGGCCCCACGACCTCCGAGAAGCTTGGAAGAGGCCTCCCCTAAAAGCTGGATTCCCAAGGCTTGTCTGTGTGAATTCCTAGCCCGCTCGGCAGAAATTAAGCGACCTAAAGTCGTGCCGAAGTCAAATCGGTCGTCATGGTACTCGAGCGAAACTGAGTGCTTTAACGCTCGCTGCTCCGCCCCACAGCCGTCCAGAGACTCTGGGGAGGCCTCACCTGAAAGCGGGATTCCCACCGATCGTTTGTTTCAAATCTTAGCCCACTAGCTCAAAATTAGGCGCTAAAAAGTCCTGCCAAATTCATATAGGTCGTCACATTGCAATTTAGTCAATAAAAGCCTACTACTGGAGAGAAACCGAGTGCTTTGACGCTCGCCGTTCGGCCCCACGACCTCCGAGAGGCTTGGAAGAGGCCTCCCTTGAAAGCTGGATTCCCACCGATCGTTTGTTTTAAATCTTATTCCACTAGCTCAAACGTAAGCGCTAAAACGTCCTGCCAAAATCACATAGGTCGTCATGTTACAATTTAGTCAATAAAGGCCTACTACTGGAGCGAAACTGAGTGCTTTAACGCTCGCCGCTCGGCCCCACGACCTCCGAGAGGCTTGGAAGAGGCCTCCCTTGAAAGCTGGATTCCCACCGATCGTTTGTTTTAAATCTTATTCCACTAGCTCAAACGTAAGCGCTAAAAAGTCCTGCCAAAGTCACATAGGTTGTCATGTTACAATTTAGTCAATAAAGGCCTACTACTGGAGCGAAACCGAGTGCTTTGACGCTCGCCGTTCGGCCCCACGACCTCCGAGAGGCTTGGAAGAGCCCTCCCTTGAAAGCTGGATTCCCACCGATCGTTTGTTTTAAATCTTATTCCACTAGCTCAAACGTAAGCGCTAAAACGTCCTGCCAAAATCACATAGGTCGTCATGTTACAATTTAGTCAATAAAGGCCTACTACTGGAGCGAAACCGAGTGCTTTAACGCTCGCCGCTCGGCCCCACGACCTCTGAGCGGCTTGGAAGAGACCTCCCCTGAAAGCTGGATTCCCAAGGATTGTCTGTGTGAATTCCTAGCCCGCTAGGCTGAAATGAAGCAACCTAAAGTCATGCCGAAGTCAAATCGGTCGTCATGGTACTCGAGCGAAACTGAGTGCTATAACGCTTGCTGCTCGGCCCCACAGCCGTCCAGAGACTCGGGGGAGGTCTCCCCTGAAAGCTGGATTCCCACCGATCGTTTCTTTCAAATCTTAGCCCAGAAGCTGAAAAGTAGGCGCTAAAAAGTCCTGCCAAAGTCACATAGGTCGTCACGTTACAATTTAGTCAATAAAGGCCTACTACTGGAGCGAAACCGACTGCTTTGACGCTCGCCGTTCGGCCCCACGACCTCCGAGAGGCTTGGAAGAGGCCTCCCCTGAAAGCTGCATTCCCACTGATCGTTTGTGTTAAATCTTAGCCCACTAGCTCAAAGGTAGGCGCTAAAAAGTCCGGCCAAAGTCACATAGGTCGTCATGTTACAATTTAGTCAATAAAGGCCTAATACTGGAGAGAAACCGAGTGCTTTGACGCTCGCCGTTCGGCCCCACAGCTGTCCAGAGACTCGGGGGAGGCCTCCCCTGAAAGCTGGATTCCCACCGATCGTTTGTTTCAAATCTTAGCCCAGAAGCTGAAATGAAAGCGCAAAAAAGTCCTGCCATAAACACATAGGTCGTCATGTCACAATTTAGTCAATAAAGGCCTACTACTGGAGAGAAACCGAGTGCTTTGACGCACGCCGTTCGGACCCACGACCTCTGAGAGGCTTCAAAGAGGCCTCCCCTGAAAGCTGGATTCCCACCGATCGTTTGTTTCAAATCTTAGCCCAGTAGCTGAAAAGTAGGCGCTAAAAAGTCCTGCCAAAATCACATAGGTCGTCATGTTACAATTTACTCAATAAAGGCCTACTACTGGAGCGAAACCGAGTGCTTTGACGCTCGCCGTTCGGCCCCACAGCCGTCCAGAGACTCGGGGGAGGCCTCCCCTGAAAGCTGGATTCCCACCAATCGTTTGTTTCAAATCTTAGCCCACTAGGTCAAAAGTAAGCGCTATAAAGTCCTGCCAAAGTCACATAGGTCGTCATGTTACAATTTAGTCAATAAAGGCCTACTACTGGAGCAAAACCGAGTGCTTTGACGCTCGCCATTCGGCCCCATGAGCTCCGAGAGGCTTGGAGGAGGCCTCCCTTGAAAGCTGGATTCCCACCCATCGTTTTTTTCAAATCTTAGCCCACTGGCTCAAAAGTAAGCGCTATAAAGTCCTGCCAAAGTCACATAGGTCGTCATGTTACAATTTAGTCAATAAAGGCCTACTACTGGAGCGAAACCGAGTGCTTTGACGCTCGCCGTTCGGGCCCACGACCTCTGAGAGGCTTGGAAGAGGCCTCCCCTTAAAGCTGGATTGCCACCAATCGTTTGTTTCAAATCTTAGCCCAGTAGCTGAAAAGTAGGCGCTAAAAGGTCCTGCCAAAATCACATAGGTCGTCATGTTACAATTTAGTCAATAAAGGCCTACTACTGGAGCAAAACCGAGTGCTTTGACGCTCGCCGTTCGGCCCCACGACCTCCGAGAAGCTTGGAAAAGGCCTCCCCTAAAAGCTGGATTCCCAAGGCTTGTCTGTGTGAATTCCTAGCCCGCTCGGCAGAAATTAAGCGACCTAAAGTCGTGCCGAAGTCAAATCGGTCGTCATGGTACTCGAGCGAAACTGAGTGCTTTAACGCTCGCTGCTCGGCCCCACAGCCGTCCAGAGACTCGGGGGAGGCCTCACCTGAAAGCGGGATTCCCACCGATCGTTTGTTTCAAATCTTAGCCCACTAGCTCAAAATTAGGCGCTAAAAAGTCCTGCCAAATTCATATAGGTCGTCACATTGCAATTTAGTCAATAAAAGCCTACTACTGGAGAGAAACCGAGTGCTTTGACGCTCGCCGTTCGGCCCCACGACCTCCGAGAGGCTTGGAAGAGGCCTCCCTTGAAAGCTGGATTCCCACCGATCGTTTGTTTTAAATCTTATTCCACTAGCTCAAACGTAAGCGCTAAAACGTCCTGCCAAAATCACATAGGTCGTCATGTTACAATTTAGTCAATAAAGGCCTACTACTGGAGCGAAACTGAGTGCTTTAACGCTCGCCGCTCGGCCCCACGACCTCCGAGAGGCTTGGAAGAGGCCTCCCTTGAAAGCTGGATTCCCACCGATCGTTTGTTTTAAATCTTATTCCACTAGCTCAAACGTAAGCGCTAAAAAGTCCTGCCAAAGTCACATAGGTTGTCATGTTACAATTTAGTCAATAAAGGCCTACTACTGGAGCGAAACCGAGTGCTTTGACGCTCGCCGTTCGGCCCCACGACCTCCGAGAGGCTTGGAAGAGGCCTCCCTTGAAAGCTGGATTCCCACCGATCGTTTGTTTTAAATCTTATTCGACTAGCTCAAACGTAAGCGCTAAAACGTCCTGCCAAAATCACATAGGTCGTCATGTTACAATTTAGTCAATAAAGGCCTACTACTGGAGCGAAACTGAGTGCTTTAACGCTCGCCGCTCGGCCCCACGACCTCTGAGCGGCTTGGAAGAGACCTCCCCTGAAAGCTGGATTCCCAAGGATTGTCTGTGTGAATTCCTAGCCCGCTAGGCTGAAATGAAGCAACCTAAAGTCATGCCGAAGTCAAATCGGTCGTCATGGTACTCGAGCGAAACTGAGTGCTATAACGCTTGCTGCTCGGCCCCACAGCCGTCCAGAGACTCGGGGGAGGTCTCCCCTGAAAGCTGGATTCCCACCGATCGTTTGTTTCAAATCTTAGCCCAGAAGCTGAAAAGTAGGCGCTAAAAAGTCCTGCCAAAGTCACATAGGTCGTCACGTTACAATTTAGTCAATAAAGGCCTACTACTGGAGAGAAACCGAGTGCTTTGACGCTCGCCACTCGGCCCCACAGCCGTCCAGAGACTCGGGGGAGGACTCCCCTGAAGGCTGGATTCCCACCGATCGTTTGTTTCAAATCTTAGCCCAGAAGCTGAAATGAAAGCGCAAAAAAGTTCTGCCATAAACACATAGGTCGTCATGTCACAATTTAGTCAATAAAGGCCTACTACTGGAGAGAAACCGAGTGCTTTGACGCACGCCGTTCGGACCCACGACCTCTGAGAGGCTTCCAAGAGGCCTCCCCTGAAAGCTGGATTCCCACCGATCGTTTGTTTCAAATCTTAGCCCAGTAGCTGAAAAGTAGGCGCTAAAAAGTCCTGCCAAAATCACATAGGTCGTCATGTTACAATTTACTCAATAAAGGCCTACTACTGGAGCGAAACCGAGTGCTTTGACGCTCGCCGTTCGGCCCCACAGCCGTCCAGAGACTCGGGGGAGGCCTCCCCTGAAAGCTGGATTCCCACCAATCGTTTGTTTCAAATCTTAGCCCACTAGGTCAAAAGTAAGCGCTATAAAGTCCTGCCAAAGTCACATAGGTCGTCATGTTACAATTTAGTCAATAAAGGCCTACTACTGGAGCAAAACCGAGTGCTTTGACGCTCGCCATTCGGCCCCATGAGCTCCGAGAGGCTTGGAGGAGGCCTCCCTTGAAAGCTGGATTCCCACCCATCGTTTTTTTCAAATCTTAGCCCACTGGCTCAAAAGTAAGCGCTATAAAGTCCTGCCAAAGTCACATAGGTCGTCATGTTACAATTTAGTCAATAAAGGCCTACTACTGGAGCGAAACCGAGTGCTTTGACGCTCGCCGTTCGGGCCCACGACCTCTGAGAGGCTTGGAAGAGGCCTCCCCTTAAAGCTGGATTGCCACCAATCGTTTGTTTCAAATCTTAGCCCAGTAGCTGAAAAGTAGGCGCTAAAAGGTCCTGCCAAAATCACATAGGTCGTCATGTTACAATTTAGTCAATAAAGGCCTACTACTGGAGCAAAACCGAGTGCTTTGACGCTCGCCGTTCGGCCCCACGACCTCCGAGAAGCTTGGAAGAGGCCTCCCCTAAAAGCTGGATTCCCAAGGCTTGTCTGTGTGAATTCCTAGCCCGCTCGGCAGAAATTAAGCGACCTAAAGTCGTGCCGAAGTCAAATCGGTCGTCATGGTACTCGAGCGAAACTGAGTGCTTTAACGCTCGCTGCTCCGCCCCACAGCCGTCCAGAGACTCTGGGGAGGCCTCACCTGAAAGCGGGATTCCCACCGATCGTTTGTTTCAAATCTTAGCCCACTAGCTCAAAATTAGGCGCTAAAAAGTCCTGCCAAATTCATATAGGTCGTCACATTGCAATTTAGTCAATAAAAGCCTACTACTGGAGAGAAACCGAGTGCTTTGACGCTCGCCGTTCGGCCCCACGACCTCCGAGAGGCTTGGAAGAGGCCTCCCTTGAAAGCTGGATTCCCACCGATCGTTTGTTTTAAATCTTATTCCACTAGCTCAAACGTAAGCGCTAAAACGTCCTGCCAAAATCACATAGGTCGTCATGTTACAATTTAGTCAATAAAGGCCTACTACTGGAGCGAAACTGAGTGCTTTAACGCTCGCCGCTCGGCCCCACGACCTCCGAGAGGCTTGGAAGAGGCCTCCCTTGAAAGCTGGATTCCCACCGATCGTTTGTTTTAAATCTTATTCCACTAGCTCAAACGTAAGCGCTAAAAAGTCCTGCCAAAGTCACATAGGTTGTCATGTTACAATTTAGTCAATAAAGGCCTACTACTGGAGCGAAACCGAGTGCTTTGACGCTCGCCGTTCGGCCCCACGACCTCCGAGAGGCTTGGAAGAGCCCTCCCTTGAAAGCTGGATTCCCACCGATCGTTTGTTTTAAATCTTATTCCACTAGCTCAAACGTAAGCGCTAAAACGTCCTGCCAAAATCACATAGGTCGTCATGTTACAATTTAGTCAATAAAGGCCTACTACTGGAGCGAAACCGAGTGCTTTAACGCTCGCCGCTCGGCCCCACGACCTCTGAGCGGCTTGGAAGAGACCTCCCCTGAAAGCTGGATTCCCAAGGATTGTCTGTGTGAATTCCTAGCCCGCTAGGCTGAAATGAAGCAACCTAAAGTCATGCCGAAGTCAAATCGGTCGTCATGGTACTCGAGCGAAACTGAGTGCTATAACGCTTGCTGCTCGGCCCCACAGCCGTCCAGAGACTCGGGGGAGGTCTCCCCTGAAAGCTGGATTCCCACCGATCGTTTCTTTCAAATCTTAGCCCAGAAGCTGAAAAGTAGGCGCTAAAAAGTCCTGCCAAAGTCACATAGGTCGTCACGTTACAATTTAGTCAATAAAGGCCTACTACTGGAGAGAAACCGAGTGCTTTGACGCTCGCCACTCGGCCCCACAGCCGTCCAGAGACTCGGGGGAGGACTCCCCTGAAGGCTGGATTCCCACCGATCGTTTGTTTCAAATCTTAGCGCACTCGCTCAAACGTAAGCGCTAAAAAGTCCTGCCAAAGTCACATCGGTTGTCATGTTACAATTTAGTCAATAAAGGCCTACTACTGGAGCGAAACCGAGTGCTTTGACGCTCGCCGTTCGGCCCCACGACCTCCGAGAGGCTTGGAAGAGGCCTCCCTTGAAAGCTGGATTCCCACCGATCGTTTGTTTTAAATCTTATCCCACTAGCTCAAACGTAAGCGCTAAAACGTCCTGCCAAAATCACATAGGTCGTCATGTTACAATTTAGTCAATAAAGGCCTACTACTGGACCGAAACTGAGTGCTTTAACGCTCGCCGCTCGGCCCCACGACCTCTGAGCGGCTTGGAAGAGGCCTCCCCTGAAAGCTGGATTCCCAAGGATTGTCTGTGTGAATTCCTAGCCCGCTAGGCTGAAATGAAGCAACCTAAAGTCATGCCGAAGTCAAATCGGTCGTCATGGTACTAGAGCGAAACTGAGTGCTTTAACGCTTGCTGCTCGGCCCCACAGCCGTCCAGAGACTCGGGGGAGGTCTCCCCTGAAAGCTGGATTCCCACCGATCGTTTGTTTCAAATCTTAGCCCAGAAGCTGAAAAATAGGCGCTAAAAAGTCCTGCCAAAATCACATAGGTCGTCATGTTACAATTTACTCAATAAAGGCCTACTACTGGAGAGAAACCGAGTGCTTTGACGCTCGCCGTTCGGCCCCACAGCCGTCCTGAGACTCGGGGGAGGCCTCCCCTGAAAGCTGGATTCCCACCGATCGTTTGTTTTAAATCTTATCCCACTAGCTCAAACGTAAGCGCTAAAAAGTCCTGCCAAAATCACATAGGTCGTCATGTTACAATTTACTCAATACAGGCCTACTACTGGAGAGAAACCGAGTGCTTTGACGATCGCCGTTCGGCCCCACAGCCGTCCTGAGACTCGGGGGAGGCCTCCCCTGAAAGCTGGATTCCCACCGATCGTTTCTTTCAAATCTTAGCCCAGAAGCTGAAAAGTAGGCGCTAAAAAGTTCTGCCAAAATCACATAGGTCGTCATGTTACAATTTAGTCAATAAAGGCCTACTACTGGAGCGAAACCGAGTGCTTTGACGCTTGCCTTTCGGCCCCACGAGCTCCGAGAGGCTTGGAAGAGGCCTCCCTTGAAAGCTGGATTCCCAAGGCTTGTTTGTGTGAATTCCTAGCCCGCTAGGCTGAAATTAAGCGACCTAAAGTCGTGCCGGAGTCAAATCGGTCGTCATGGTAATCGTGCGAAACTGATTGCTTTAACGCTCGCCGCTCGGCCCCACAGCCGTCCAGAGACTCGGGGGAGGCCTCGCCTGAAAGCTAGATTCCCACCGATCGTTTGTTTCAAATCTTAGCCCAGTAGCTGAAAAGTAAGCGCTAAAAAGACCTGCCAAAGTCACATAGGTCGTCATGTTACAATTTAGTCAATAAAGGCCTACTACTGGAGCGAAACCGACTGCTTTGACGCTCGCCGTTCGGCCCCACGACCTCCGAGAGGCTTGGAAGAGGCCTCCCCTGAAAGCTGCATTCCCACTGATCGTTTGTGTTAAATCTTAGCCCACTAGCTCAAAGGTAGGCGCTAAAAAGTCCGGCCAAAGTCACATAGGTCGTCATGTTACAATTTAGTCAATAAAGGCCTAATACTGGAGAGAAACCGAGTGCTTTGACGCTCGCCGTTCGGCCCCACAGCTGTCCAGAGACTCGGGGGAGGCCTCCCCTGAAAGCTGGATTCCCACCGATCGTTTGTTTCAAATCTTAGCCCAGAAGCTGAAATGAAAGCGCAAAAAAGTCCTGCCATAAACACATAGGTCGTCATGTCACAATTTAGTCAATAAAGGCCTACTACTGGAGAGAAACCGAGTGCTTTGACGCACGCCGTTCGGACCCACGACCTCTGAGAGGCTTCAAAGAGGCCTCCCCTGAAAGCTGGATTCCCACCGATCGTTTGTTTCAAATCTTAGCCCAGTAGCTGAAAAGTAGGCGCTAAAAAGTCCTGCCAAAATCACATAGGTCGTCATGTTACAATTTACTCAATAAAGGCCTACTACTGGAGCGAAACCGAGTGCTTTGACGCTCGCCGTTCGGCCCCACAGCCGTCCAGAGACTCGGGGGAGGCCTCCCCTGAAAGCTGGATTCCCACCAATCGTTTGTTTCAAATCTTAGCCCACTAGGTCAAAAGTAAGCGCTATAAAGTCCTGCCAAAGTCACATAGGTCGTCATGTTACAATTTAGTCAATAAAGGCCTACTACTGGAGCAAAACCGAGTGCTTTGACGCTCGCCATTCGGCCCCATGAGCTCCGAGAGGCTTGGAGGAGGCCTCCCTTGAAAGCTGGATTCCCACCCATCGTTTTTTTCAAATCTTAGCCCACTGGCTCAAAATTAAGCGCTATAAAGTCCTGCCAAAGTCACATAGGTCGTCATGTTACAATTTAGTCAATAAAGGCCTACTACTGGAGCGAAACCGAGTGCTTTGACGCTCGCCGTTCGGGCCCACGACCTCTGAGAGGCTTGGAAGAGGCCTCCCCTTAAAGCTGGATTGCCACCAATCGTTTGTTTCAAATGTTAGCCCACTAGCTGAAAAGTAGTCGCTAAAAATTCCTGCCAAATTCACATAGGTCGTCATGTTACAATTTAGTCAATAAAGGCCTACTACTGGAGAGAAACCGAGTGCTTTGACGCTCGCCGTTCGGCCCCACAGCAGTCCAGAGACTCGGGGGAGGCCTCCTGTGAAAGATAGATTCCAAGCGATCGTTTGTTTCAAATCTTAGCCCAGAAGCTGAAAAGAAGGCGCAAAAAAGTCCTGCCATAAACACATAGGTCGTCATGTCACAATTTAGTCAATAAAGGCCTACTACTGGAGAGAAACAGAGTGCTTTGACGCTTGCCGTTCGGCCCCACGACCTCTGAGAGGCTTGGAAGAGGCCTCCCCTGAAAGCTGGATTCCCACCGATCATTTGTTTTATATCTTAGCCCATGACCTCAAACGTCAGCGCTAAAAAGGCCTGCCAAACTCACATAGGTCGTCATGTTACAATTTAGTCAAAAAAGGCCTACTACTGGACCGAAACTGAATGCTTTAACGCTCGCCGCTCGGCACCACGAGCTCCGAGAGGCTTGGAAGAGGCCTCCCTTGAAAGCTGGATTCCCAAGGCTTGTCTGTGTGAATTCCTAGCCCGCAAGGCTGAAATTAAGCGACCGAAAGTCGTGCCGAAGTCAAATCGGTCGTCATGGCACTCGAGCGAAACGGAGTGGTTAAACGCTCGCCGCTCGGCCCCACAGCCGTCCAGAGACTCGGGGGAGGCCTCCCCTGAAAGCTGGAATCCCACCGATCGTTTGTTTCAAATCTTAGCCCACTAGTACAAAAGTAGGCGCTAAAAAGTCCTGCCAAAGTCACATAGGTCGTCATGTTACAATTTAGTCAATAAAGGCCTACTACTGGAGCGAAACCGAGTGCTTTGACGCTCGCCGATCGGCCCCACGAGCTCCGAGAGGCTTGGAAGAGGCCTCCCCTGAAAGCTGGATTCCCAAGGATTGTCTGTGTGAATTCCTAGCCCGCTACGCTGAAATTAAGCGACCTAAAGTCGTGCCGAAGTCAAATCGGTCGTCATGGTACTCGAGCGAAACTGAGTGCTTTAACGCTCGCCGCTCGGCCCCACAGCCGTCCAGAGACTCGGGGGAGGACTCCCCTGAAAGCTGGATTCCCACCGATCGTTTGTTTCAAATCTTAGCGCACTCGGTCAAAAGTAATCGCTAAAAAGTCCTGCCAAAGTCACATAGGTTGTCATGTTACAATTTAGTCAATAAAGGCCTACTACTGGAGAGAAACAGAGTGCTTTGACGCTCGCCGTTCGGGCCCCCGACCTCTGAGAGGCTTGGAAGAGGCCTCCCCTGAAAGCTGGATTCCCACAGATCGTTTGTTTCAAATCTTAGCCCAGTAGCTGAAAAGTAGGCGCTAAAAGGTCCTGCCAAAATCACATAGGTCGTCATGTAACAATTTAGTCAATAAAGGCCTACTACTGGAGCGAAACCGAGTGCTTTGACGCTCGCCGTTAGGCCCCACGACCTCTGAGAGGCTTGGAAGTGGCCTCCCCTGAAAGCTGGATTCCCAAGGATTGTCTGTGTGAATTCCTAGCCCGCTAGGCTTAAATTAAGCGACCTAAAGTCGTGCCGAAGTCAAATCGGTCGTCATGGTACTCGGGCGAAACTGAGTGCTTTAACGCTCCCCGCTCGGCCCCACAGCCGCCCAGAGACTCGGGGGAGGCCTCCCCTGAAACCTGGATTCCCACCGATCGTTTGTTTCAAATCTTAGCCCACTAGCTCAAAAGTAGGCGCTAAAAAGTCCTGCCAAAATCACATAGGACGTCACGTTACAATTTAGTCAATAAAGGCCTACTACTGGAGAGAAACCGAGTGCTTTGACGCTCGCCGTTCGGTCCCACAGCTGTCCAGAGATTCGGGGGAGGCCTCCCCTGAAAGCTGGATTCCCACCGATCGTTTGTTTCAAATCTTAGCGCACTAGGTCAAAAGTAAGCGCTAAAAAGTCCTGCCAAAGTCACATAGGTTGTCATGTTACAATTTAGTCAATAAAGGCCTACTACTGGAGCGAAACCGAGTGCTTTGACGCTCGCCGTTCGGGCCCCCGACCTCTGAGAGGCTTGGAAGAGGCCTCCCCTGAAAGCTGGATTCCCACAGATCGTTTGTTTCAAATCTTAGCCCAGTAGCTGAAAAGTAGGCGCTAAAAGGTCCTGCCAAAATCACATAGGTCGTCATGTTACAATTTAGTCAATAAAGGCCTACTACTGGAGCGAAACCGAGTGCTTTGACGCTCGCTGTTCGGCCCCACGACCTCCGAGAAGCTTGGAAGAGGCCTCCCCTGAAAGCTGGATTCCCAAGGCTTGTCTGTGTGAATTCCTAGCCCGCTTGGCAGAAATTAAGCGACCTAAAGTCGTGCCGAAGTCAAATCGGTCGTCATGGTACTCGAGCGAAACTGAGCGCTTTAACGCTCGCTGCTCGGCCCCACAGCCGTCCAGAGACTCGGGGGAGGCCTCCCCTGAAAGCGGGATTCCCACCGATCATTTGTTTCAAATGTTAGCCCACTAGCTGAAAAGTAGTCGCTAAAAAGTCCTGCCAAATTCACATAGGTCGTCACGTTGCAATTTAGTCAATAAAAGCCTACTACTGGAGAGAAACCGAATGCTTTGACGCTCGCCGTTCGGCCCCACAGCAGTCCAGAGACTCGGGGGAGGCCTCCTGTGAAAGATAGATTCCAAGCGATCGTTTGTTTCAAATCTTAGCCCAGAAGCTGAAAAGAAGGCGCAAAAAAGTCCTGCCATAAACACATAGGTCGTCATGTCACAATTTAGTCAATAAAGGGCTACTACTGGAGAGAAACAGAGTGCTTTGACGCTTGCCGTTCGGCCCCACGACCTCTGAGAGGCTTGGAAGAGGCCTCCCCTGAAAGCTGGATTCCCACCGATCATTTGTTTTATATCTTAGCTCATGACCTCAAACGTCAGCGCTAAAAAGGCCTGCCAAACTCACATAGGTCGTCATGTTACAATTTAGTCAAAAAAGGCCTACTACTGGACCGAAACTGAATGCTTTAACGCTCGCCGCTCGGCACCACAAGCTCCGAGAGGCTTGGAAGAGGCCTCCCTTGAAAGCTGGATTCCCAAGGCTTGTCTGTGTGAATTCCTAGCCCGCAAGGCTGAAATTAAGCGACCGAAAGTCGTGCCGAAGTCAAATCGGTCGTCATGGCACTCGAGCGAAACTGAGTGGTTAAACGCTCGCCGCTCGGCCCCACAGCCGTCCAGAGACTCGGGGGAGGCCTCCCCTGAAAGCTGGAATCCCACCGATCGTTTGTTTCAAATCTTAGCCCACTAGTACAAAAGTAGGCGCTAAAAAGTCCTGCCAAAGTCACATAGGTCGTCATGTTACAATTTAGTCAATAAAGGCCTACTACTGGACCGAAACTGAGTGCTTTAACGCTCGCCGCTCGGCCCCACGACCTCTGAGAGGCTTGGGAGTGGCCTCTCCTGAAAGCTGGATTCCCAAGGATTGTCTGTGTGAATTCCTAGCCCGCTACGCTGAAATTAAGCGACCTAAAGTCGTGCCGAAGTCAAATCGGTCGTCATGGTACTCGAGCGAAACTGAGTGCTTTAACGCTCGCCGCTCGGCCCCACAGCCGTCCAGAGACTCGGGGGAGGACTCCCCTGAAAGCTGGATTCCCACCGATCGTTTGTTTCAAATCTTAGCGCACTCGGTCAAAAGTAATCGCTAAAAAGTCCTGCCAAAGTCACATAGGTTGTCATGTTACAATTTAGTCAATAAAGGCCTACTACTGGAGAGAAACAGAGTGCTTTGACGCTCGCCGTTCGGGCCCACGACCTCTGAGAGGCTTGGAAGAGGCCTCCCCTGAAAGCTGGATTCCCACCGATTGTTTGTTTCAAATCTTAGCCCAGTAGCTGAACAGTAGGCGCAAAAAAGTCCTGCCAAAGTCAAATAGGTCGTCATGTAACAATTTAGTCAATAAAGGCCTACTACTGGAGCGAAACCGAGTGCTTTGACGCTCGCCGTTAGGCCCCACGACCTCTGAGAGGCTTGGAAGTGGCCTCCCCTGAAAGCTGAATTCCCAAGGATTGTCTGTGTGAATTCCTAGCCCGCTAGGCTTAAATTAAGCGACCTAAAGTCGTGCCGAAGTCAAATCGGTCGTCATGGTACTCGGGCGAAACTGAGTGCTTTAACGCTCGCCGCTCGGCCCCACAGCCGCCCAGAGACTCGGGGGAGGCCTCCCCTGAAACCTGGATTCCCACCGATCGTTTGTTTCAAATCTTAGCCCACTAGCTCAAAAGTAGGCGCTAAAAAGTCCTGCCAAAATCACATAGGACGTCACGTTACAATTTAGTCAATAAAGGCCTACTACTGGAGAGAAACCGAGTGCTTTGACGCTCGCCGTTCGGTCCCACAGCTGTCCAGAGATTCGGGGGAGGCCTCCCCTGAAAGCTGGATTCCCACCGATCGTTTGTTTCAAATCTTAGCGCACTAGGTCAAAAGTAAGCGCTAAAAAGTCCTGCCAAAGTCACATAGGTTGTCATGTTACAATTTAGTCAATAAAGGCCTACTACTGGAGCGAAACAGAGTGCTTTGACGCTCGCCGTTCGGGCCCCCGACCTCTGAGAGGCTTGGAAGAGGCCTCCCCTGAAAGCTGGATTCCCACAGATCGTTTGTTTCAAATCTTAGCCCAGTAGCTGAAAAGTAGGCGCTAAAAGGTCCTGCCAAAATCACATAGGTCGTCATGTTACAATTTAGTCAATAAAGGCCCACTACTGGAGCGAAACCGAGTGCTTTGACGCTCGCTGTTCGGCCCCACGACCTCCGAGAAGCTTGGAAGAGGCCTCCCCTGAAAGCTGGATTCCCAAGGCTTGTCTGTGTGAATTCCTAGCCCGCTTGGCAGAAATTAAGCGACCTAAAGTCGTGCCGAAGTCAAATCGGTCGTCATGGTACTCGAGCGAAACTGAGCGCTTTAACGCTCGCTGCTCGGCCCCACAGCCGTCCAGAGACTCGGGGGAGGCCTCCCCTGAAAGCGGGATTCCCACCGATCATTTGTTTCAAATGTTAGCCCACTAGCTGAAAAGTAGTCGCTAAAAAGTCCTGCCAAATTCACATAGGTCGTCACGTTGCAATTTAGTCAATAAAAGCCTACTACTGGAGAGAAACCGAGTGCTTTGACGCTCGCCGTTCGGCCCCACAGCAGTCCAGAGACTCGGGGGAGGCCTCCTGTGAAAGATAGATTCCAAGCGATCGTTTGTTTCAAATCTTAGCCCAGAAGCTGAAAAGAAGGCGCAAAAAAGTCCTGCCATAAACACATAGGTCGTCATGTCACAATTTAGTCAATAAAGGCCTACTACTGGAGAGAAACAGAGTGCTTTGACGCTTGCCGTTCGGCCCCACGACCTCTGAGAGGCTTGGAAGAGGCCTCCCCTGAAAGCTGGATTCCCACCGATCATTTGTTTTATATCTTAGCCCATGACCTCAAACGTCAGCGCTAAAAAGGCCTGCCAAACTCACATAGGTCGTCATGTTACAATTTAGTCAAAAAAGGCCTACTACTGGACCGAAACTGAATGCTTTAACGCTCGCCGCTCGGCACCACGAGCTCCGAGAGGCTTGGAAGAGGCCTCCCTTGAAAGCTGGATTCCCAAGGCTTGTCTGTGTGAATTCCTAGCCCGCAAGGCTGAAATTAAGCGACCGAAAGTCGTGCCGAAGTCAAATCGGTCGTCATGGCACTCGAGCGAAACTGAGTGGTTAAACGCTCGCCGCTCGGCCCCACAGCCGTCCAGAGACTCGGGGGAGGCCTCCCCTGAAAGCTGGAATCCCACCGATCGTTTGTTTCAAATCTTAGCCCACTAGTACAAAAGTAGGCGCTAAAAAGTCCTGCCAAAGTCACATAGGTCGTCATGTTACAATTTAGTCAATAAAGGCCTACTACTGGAGCGAAACCGAGTGCTTTGACGCTCGCCGATCGGCCCCACGAGCTCCGAGAGGCTTGGAAGAGGCCTCCCCTGAAAGCTGGATTCCCAAGGATTGTCTGTGTGAATTCCTAGCCCGCTACGCTGAAATTAAGCGACCTAAAGTCGTGCCGAAGTCAAATCGGTCGTCATGGTACTCGAGCGAAACTGAGTGCTTTAACGCTCGCCGCTCGGCCCCACAGCCGTCCAGAGACTCGGGGGAGGACTCCCCTGAAAGCTGGATTCCCACCGATCGTTTGTTTCAAATCTTAGCGCACTCGGTCAAAAGTAATCGCTAAAAAGTCCTGCCAAAGTCACATAGGTTGTCATGTTACAATTTAGTCAATAAAGGCCTACTACTGGAGAGAAACAGAGTGCTTTGACGCTCGCCGTTCGGGCCCACGACCTCTGAGAGGCTTGGAAGAGGCCTCCCCTGAAAGCTGGATTCCCACCGATTGTTTGTTTCAAATCTTAGCCCAGTAGCTGAACAGTAGGCGCAAAAAAGTCCTGCCAAAGTCAAATAGGTCGTCATGTAACAATTTAGTCAATAAAGGCCTACTACTGGAGCGAAACCGAGTACTTTGACGCTCGCCGTTAGGCCCCACGACCTCTGAGAGGCTTGGAAGTGGCCTCCCCTGAAAGCTGGATTCCCAAGGATTGTCTGTGTGAATTCCTAGCCCGCTAGGCTTAAATTAAGCGACCTAAAGTCGTGCCGAAGTCAAATCGGTCGTCATGGTACTCGGGCGAAACTGAGTGCTTTAACGCTCGCCGCTCGGCCCCACAGCCGCCCAGAGACTCGGGGGAGGCCTCCCCTGAAACCTGGATTCCCACCGATCGTTTGTTTCAAATCTTAGCCCACTAGCTCAAAAGTAGGCGCTAAAAAGTCCTGCCAAAATCACATAGGACGTCACGTTACAATTTAGTCAATAAAGGCCTACTACTGGAGAGAAACCGAGTGCTTTGACGCTCGCCGTTCGGTCCCACAGCTGTCCAGAGATTCGGGGGAGGCCTCCCCTGAAAGCTGGATTCCCACCGATCGTTTGTTTCAAATCTTAGCGCACTAGGTCAAAAGTAAGCGCTAAAAAGTCCTGCCAAAGTCACATAGGTTGTCATGTTACAATTTAGTCAATAAAGGCCTACTACTGGAGTGAAACCGAGTGCTTTGACGCTCGCCGTTCGGGCCCCCGACCTCTGAGAGGCTTGGAAGAGGCCTCCCCTGAAAGCTGGATTCCCACAGATCGTTTGTTTCAAATCTTAGCCCAGTAGCTGAAAAGTAGGCGCTAAAAGGTCCTGCCAAAATCACATAGGTCGTCATGTAACAATTTAGTCAATAAAGGCCTACTACTGGAGCGAAACCGAGTGCTTTGACGCTCGCCGTTAGGCCCCACGACCTCTGAGAGGCTTGGAAGTGGCCTCCCCTGAAAGCTGGATTCCCAAGGATTGTCTGTGTGAATTCCTAGCCCGCTAGGCTTAAATTAAGCGACCTAAAGTCGTGCCGAAGTCAAATCGGTCGTCATGGTACTCGGGCGAAACTGAGTGCTTTAACGCTCCCCGCTCGGCCCCACAGCCGCCCAGAGACTCGGGGGAGGCCTCCCCTGAAACCTGGATTCCCACCGATCGTTTGTTTCAAATCTTAGCCCACTAGCTCAAAAGTAGGCGCTAAAAAGTCCTGCCAAAATCACATAGGACGTCACGTTACAATTTAGTCAATAAAGGCCTACTACTGGAGAGAAACCGAGTGCTTTGACGCTCGCCGTTCGGTCCCACAGCTGTCCAGAGATTCGGGGGAGGCCTCCCCTGAAAGCTGGATTCCCACCGATCGTTTGTTTCAAATCTTAGCGCACTAGGTCAAAAGTAAGCGCTAAAAAGTCCTGCCAAAGTCACATAGGTTGTCATGTTACAATTTAGTCAATAAAGGCCTACTACTGGAGCGAAACCGAGTGCTTTGACGCTCGCCGTTCGGGCCCCCGACCTCTGAGAGGCTTGGAAGAGGCCTCCCCTGAAAGCTGGATTCCCACAGATCGTTTGTTTCAAATCTTAGCCCAGTAGCTGAAAAGTAGGCGCTAAAAGGTCCTGCCAAAATCACATAGGTCGTCATGTTACAATTTAGTCAATAAAGGCCTACTACTGGAGCGAAACCGAGTGCTTTGACGCTCGCTGTTCGGCCCCACGACCTCCGAGAAGCTTGGAAGAGGCCTCCCCTGAAAGCTGGATTCCCAAGGCTTGTCTGTGTGAATTCCTAGCCCGCTTGGCAGAAATTAAGCGACCTAAAGTCGTGCCGAAGTCAAATCGGTCGTCATGGTACTCGAGCGAAACTGAGCGCTTTAACGCTCGCTGCTCGGCCCCACAGCCGTCCAGAGACTCGGGGGAGGCCTCCCCTGAAAGCGGGATTCCCACCGATCATTTGTTTCAAATGTTAGCCCACTAGCTGAAAAGTAGTCGCTAAAAATTCCTGCCAAATTCACATAGGTCGTCACGTTGCAATTTAGTCAATAAAAGCCTACTACTGGAGAGAAACCGAGTGCTTTGACACTCGCCGTTCGGCCCCACAGCAGTCCAGAGACTCGGGGGAGGCCTCCTGTGAAAGATAGATTCCAAGCGATCGTTTGTTTCAAATCTTAGCCCAGAAGCTGAAAAGAAGGCGCAAAAAAGTCCTGCCATAAACACATAGGTCGTCATGTCACAATTTAGTCAATAAAGGCCTACTACTGGAGAGAAACAGAGTGCTTTGACGCTTGCCGTTCGGCCCCACGACCTCTGAGAGGCTTGGAAGAGGCCTCCCCTGAAAGCTGGATTCCCACCGATCATTTGTTTTATATCTTAGCCCATGACCTCAAACGTCAGCGCTAAAAAGGCCTGCCAAACTCACATAGGTCGTCATGTTACAATTTAGTCAAAAAAGGCCTACTACTGGACCGAAACTGAATGCTTTAACGCTCGCCGCTCGGCACCACGAGCTCCGAGAGGCTTGGAAGAGGCCTCCCTTGAAAGCTGGATTCCCAAGGCTTGTCTGTGTGAATTCCTAGCCCGCAAGGCTGAAATTAAGCGACCGAAAGTCGTGCCGAAGTCAAATCGGTCGTCATGGCACTCGAGCGAAACGGAGTGGTTAAACGCTCGCCGCTCGGCCCCACAGCCGTCCAGAGACTCGGGGGAGGCCTCCCCTGAAAGCTGGAATCCCACCGATCGTTTGTTTCAAATCTTAGCCCACTAGTACAAAAGTAGGCGCTAAAAAGTCCTGCCAAAGTCACATAGGTCGTCATGTTACAATTTAGTCAATAAAGGCCTACTACTGGAGCGAAACCGAGTGCTTTGACGCTCGCCGATCGGCCCCACGAGCTCCGAGAGGCTTGGAAGAGGCCTCCCCTGAAAGCTGGATTCCCAAGGATTGTCTGTGTGAATTCCTAGCCCGCTACGCTGAAATTAGGCGACCTAAAGTCGTGCCGAAGTCAAATCGGTCGTCATGGTACTCGAGCGAAACTGAGTGCTTTAACGCTCGCCGCTCGGCCCCACAGCCGTCCAGAGACTCGGGGGAGGACTCCCCTGAAAGCTGGATTCCCACCGATCGTTTGTTTCAAATCTTAGCGCACTCGGTCAAAAGTAATCGCTAAAAAGTCCTGCCAAAGTCACATAGGTTGTCATGTTACAATTTAGTCAATAAAGGCCTACTACTGGAGAGAAACAGAGTGCTTTGACGCTCGCCGTTCGGGCCCACGACCTCTGAGAGGCTTGGAAGAGGCCTCCCCTGAAAGCTGGATTCCCACCGATTGTTTGTTTCAAATCTTAGCCCAGTAGCTGAACAGTAGGCGCAAAAAAGTCCTGCCAAAGTCAAATAGGTCGTCATGTAACAATTTAGTCAATAAAGGCCTACTACTGGAGCGAAACCGAGTGCTTTGACGCTCGCCGTTAGGCCCCACGACCTCTGAGAGGCTTGGAATTGCCTCCCCTGAAAGCTGGATTCCCAAGGATTGTCTGTGTGAATTCCTAGCCCGCTAGGCTTAAATTAAGCGACCTAAAGTCGTGCCGAAGTCAAATCGGTCGTCATGGTACTCGGGCGAAACTGAGTGCTTTAACGCTCGCCGCTCGGCCCCACAGCCGCCCAGAGACTCGGGGGAGGCCTCCCCTGAAACCTGGATTCCCACCGATCGTTTGTTTCAAATCTTAGCCCACTAGCTCAAAAGTAGGCGCTAAAAAGTCCTGCCAAAATCACATAGGACGTCACGTTACAATTTAGTCAATAAAGGCCTACTACTGGAGAGAAACCGAGTGCTTTGACGCTCGCCGTTCGGTCCCACAGCTGTCCAGAGATTCGGGGGAGGCCTCCCCTGAAAGCTGGATTCCCACCGATCGTTTGTTTCAAATCTTAGCGCACTAGGTCAAAAGTAAGCGCTAAAAAGTCCTGCCAAAGTCACATAGGTTGTCATGTTACAATTTAGTCAATAAAGGCCTACTACTGGAGCAAAACCGAGTGCTTTGACGCTCGCCGTTCGGGCCCCCGACCTCTGAGAGGCTTGGAAGAGGCCTCCCCTGAAAGCTGGATTCCCACAGATCGTTTGTTTCAAATCTTAGCCCAGTAGCTGAAAAGTAGGCGCTAAAAGGTCCTGCCAAAATCACATAGGTCGTCATGTTACAATTTAGTCAATAAAGGCCTACTACTGGAGCAAAACCGAGTGCTTTGACGCTCGCTGTTCGGCCCCACGACCTCCGAGAAGCTTGGAAGAGGCCTCCCCTGAAAGCTGGATTCCCAAGGCTTGTCTGTGTGAATTCCTAGCCCGCTTGGCAGAAATTAAGCGACCTAAAGTCGTGCCGAAGTCAAATCGGTCGTCATGGTACTCGAGCGAAACTGAGCGCTTTAACGCTCGCTGCTCGGCCCCACAGCCGTCCAGAGACTCGGGGGAGGCCTCCCCTGAAAGCGGGATTCCCACCGATCATTTGTTTCAAATGTTAGCCCACTAGCTGAAAAGTAGTCGCTAAAAAGTCCTGCCAAATTCACATAGGTCGTCACGTTGCAATTTAGTCAATAAAAGCCTACTACTGGAGAGAAACCGAATGCTTTGACGCTCGCCGTTCGGCCCCACAGCAGTCCAGAGACTCGGGGGAGGCCTCCTGTGAAAGATAGATTCCAAGCGATCGTTTGTTTCAAATCTTAGCCCAGAAGCTGAAAAGAAGGCGCAAAAAAGTCCTGCCATAAACACATAGGTCGTCATGTCACAATTTAGTCAATAAAGGCCTACTACTGGAGAGAAACAGAGTGCTTTGACGCTTGCCGTTCGGCCCCACGACCTCTGAGAGGCTTGGAAGAGGCCTCCCCTGAAAGCTGGATTCCCACCGATCATTTGTTTTATATCTTAGCTCATGACCTCAAACGTCAGCGCTAAAAAGGCCTGCCAAACTCACATAGGTCGTCATGTTACAATTTAGTCAAAAAAGGCCTACTACTGGACCGAAACTGAATGCTTTAACGCTCGCCGCTCGGCACCACAAGCTCCGAGAGGCTTGGAAGAGGCCTCCCTTGAAAGCTGGATTCCCAAGGCTTGTCTGTGTGAATTCCTAGCCCGCAAGGCTGAAATTAAGCGACCGAAAGTCGTGCCGAAGTCAAATCGGTCGTCATGGCACTCGAGCGAAACTGAGTGGTTAAACGCTCGCCGCTCGGCCCCACAGCCGTCCAGAGACTCGGGGGAGGCCTCCCCTGAAAGCTGGAATCCCACCGATCGTTTGTTTTAAATCTTAGCCCACTAGTACAAAAGTAGGCGCTAAAAAGTCCTGCCAAAGTCACATAGGTCGTCATGTTACAATTTAGTCAATAAAGGCCTACTACTGGACCGAAACTGAGTGCTTTAACGCTCGCCGCTCGGCCCCACGACCTCTGAGAGGCTTGGGAGTGGCCTCCCCTGAAAGCTGGAGTCCCAAGGATTGTCTGTGTGAATTCCTAGCCCGCTACGCTGAAATTAAGCGACCTAAAGTCGTGCCGAAGTCAAATCGGTCGTCATGGTACTCGAGCGAAACTGAGTGCTTTAACGCTCGCCGCTCGGCCCCACAGCCGTCCAGAGACTCGGGGGAGGACTCCCCTGAAAGCTGGATTCCCACCGATCGTTTGTTTCAAATCTTCGCGCACTCGGTCAAAAGTAATCGCTAAAAAGTCCTGCCAAAGTCACATAGGTTGTCATGTTACAATTTAGTCAATAAAGGCCTACTACTGGAGAGAAACAGAGTGCTTTGACGCTCGCCGTTCGGGCCCACGACCTCTGAGAGGCTTGGAAGAGGCCTCCCCTGAAAGCTGGATTCCCACCGATTGTTTGTTTCAAATCTTAGCCCAGTAGCTGAACAGTAGGCGCAAAAAAGTCCTGCCAAAGTCAAATAGGTCGTCATGTAACAATTTAGTCAATAAAGGCCTACTACTGGAGCGAAACCGAGTGCTTTGACGCTCGCCGTTAGGCCCCACGACCTCTGAGAGGCTTGGAAGTGGCCTCCCCTGAAAGCTGAATTCCCAAGGATTGTCTGTGTGAATTCCTAGCCCGCTAGGCTTAAATTAAGCGACCTAAAGTCGTGCCGAAGTCAAATCGGTCGTCATGGTACTCGGGCGAAACTGAGTGCTTTAACGCTCGCCGCTCGGCCCTACAGCCGCCCAGAGACTCGGGGGAGGCCTCCCCTGAAACCTGGATTCCCACCGATCGTTTGTTTCAAATCTTAGCCCACTAGCTCAAAAGTAGGCGCTAAAAAGTCCTGCCAAAATCACATAGGACGTCACGTTACAATTTAGTCAATAAAGGCCTACTACTGGAGAGAAACCGAGTGCTTTGACGCTCGCCGTTCGGTCCCACAGCTGTCCAGAGATTCGGGGGAGGCCTCCCCTGAAAGCTGGATTCCCACCGATCGTTTGTTTCAAATCTTAGCGCACTAGGTCAAAAGTAAGCGCTAAAAAGTCCTGCCAAAGTCACATAGGTTGTCATGTTACAATTTAGTCAATAAAGGCCTACTACTGGAGCGAAACAGAGTGCTTTGACGCTCGCCGTTCGGGCCCCCGACCTCTGAGAGGCTTGGAAGAGGCCTCCCCTGAAAGCTGGATTCCCACAGATCGTTTGTTTCAAATCTTAGCCCAGTAGCTGAAAAGTAGGCGCTAAAAGGTCCTGCCAAAATCACATAGGTCGTCATGTTACAATTTAGTCAATAAAGGCCCACTACTGGAGCGAAACCGAGTGCTTTGACGCTCGCTGTTCGGCCCCACGACCTCCGAGAAGCTTGGAAGAGGCCTCCCCTGAAAGCTGGATTCCCAAGGCTTGTCTGTGTGAATTCCTAGCCCGCTTGGCAGAAATTAAGCGACCTAAAGTCGTGCCGAAGTCAAATCGGTCGTCATGGTACTCGAGCGAAACTGAGCGCTTTAACGCTCGCTGCTCGGCCCCACAGCCGTCCAGAGACTCGGGGGAGGCCTCCCCTGAAAGCGGGATTCCCACCGATCATTTGTTTCAAATGTTAGCCCACTAGCTGAAAAGTAGTCGCTAAAAAGTCCTGCCAAATTCACATAGGTCGTCACGTTGCAATTTAGTCAATAAAAGCCTACTACTGGAGAGAAACCGAGTGCTTTGACGCTCGCCGTTCGGCCCCACAGCAGTCCAGAGACTCGGGGGAGGCCTCCTGTGAAAGATAGATTCCAAGCGATCGTTTGTTTCAAATCTTAGCCCAGAAGCTGAAAAGAAGGCGCAAAAAAGTCCTGCCATAAACACATAGGTCGTCATGTCACAATTTAGTCAATAAAGGCCTACTACTGGAGAGAAACAGAGTGCTTTGACGCTTGCCGTTCGGCCCCACGACCTCTGAGAGGCTTGGAAGAGGCCTCCCCTGAAAGCTGGATTCCCACCGATCATTTGTTTTATATCTTAGCCCATGACCTCAAACGTCAGCGCTAAAAAGGCCTGCCAAACTCACATAGGTCGTCATGTTACAATTTAGTCAAAAAAGGCCTACTACTGGACCGAAACTGAATGCTTTAACGCTCGCCGCTCGGCACCACGAGCTCCGAGAGGCTTGGAAGAGGCCTCCCTTGAAAGCTGGATTCCCAAGGCTTGTCTGTGTGAATTCCTAGCCCGCAAGGCTGAAATTAAGCGACCGAAAGTCGTGCCGAAGTCAAATCGGTCGTCATGGCACTCGAGCGAAACTGAGTGGTTAAACGCTCGCCGCTCGGCCCCACAGCCGTCCAGAGACTCGGGGGAGGACTCCCCTGAAAGCTGGAATCCCACCGATCGTTTGTTTCAAATCTTAGCGCACTCGGTCAAAAGTAATCGCTAAAAAGTCCTGCCAAAGTCACATAGGTTGTCATGTTACAATTTAGTCAATAAAGGCCTACTACTGGAGAGAAACAGAGTGCTTTGACGCTCGCCGTTCGGGCCCACGACCTCTGAGAGGCTTGGAAGAGGCCTCCCCTGAAAGCTGGATTCCCACCGATTGTTTGTTTCAAATCTTAGCCCAGTAGCTGAACAGTAGGCGCAAAAAAGTCCTGCCAAAGTCAAATAGGTCGTCATGTAACAATTTAGTCAATAAAGGCCTACTACTGGAGCGAAACCGAGTGCTTTGACGCTCGCCGTTAGGCCCCACGACCTCTGAGAGGCTTGGAAGTGGCCTCCCCTGAAAGCTGGATTCCCAAGGATTGTCTGTGTGAATTCCTAGCCCGCTAGGCTTAAATTAAGCGACCTAAAGTCGTGCCGAAGTCAAATCGGTCGTCATGGTACTCGGGCGAAACTGAGTGCTTTAACGCTCGCCGCTCGGCCCCACAGCCGCCCAGAGACTCGGGGGAGGCCTCCCCTGAAACCTGGATTCCCACCGATCGTTTGTTTCAAATCTTAGCCCACTAGCTCAAAAGTAGGCGCTAAAAAGTCCTGCCAAAATCACATAGGACGTCACGTTACAATTTAGTCAATAAAGGCCTACTACTGGAGAGAAACCGAGTGCTTTGACGCTCGCCGTTCGGTCCCACAGCTGTCCAGAGATTCGGGGGAGGCCTCCCCTGAAAGCTGGATTCCCACCGATCGTTTGTTTCAAATCTTAGCGCACTAGGTCAAAAGTAAGCGCTAAAAAGTCCTGCCAAAGTCACATAGGTTGTCATGTTACAATTTAGTCAATAAAGGCCTACTACTGGAGCGAAACCGAGTGCTTTGACGCTCGCCGTTCGGGCCCCCGACCTCTGAGAGGCTTGGAAGAGGCCTCCCCTGAAAGCTGGATTCCCACAGATCGTTTGTTTCAAATCTTAGCCCAGTAGCTGAAAAGTAGGCGCTAAAAGGTCCTGCCAAAATCACATAGGTCGTCATGTAACAATTTAGTCAATAAAGGCCTACTACTGGAGCGAAACCGAGTGCTTTGACGCTCGCCGTTAGGCCCCACGACCTCTGAGAGGCTTGGAAGTGGCCTCCCCTGAAAGCTGGATTCCCAAGGATTGTCTGTGTGAATTCCTAGCCCGCTAGGCTTAAATTAAGCGACCTAAAGTCGTGCCGAAGTCAAATCGGTCGTCATGGTACTCGGGCGAAACTGAGTGCTTTAACGCTCGCCGCTCGGCCCCACAGCCGCCCAGAGACTCGGGGGAGGCCTCCCCTGAAACCTGGATTCCCACCGATCGTTTGTTTCAAATCTTAGCCCACTAGCTCAAAAGTAGGCGCTAAAAAGTCCTGCCAAAATCACATAGGACGTCACGTTACAATTTAGTCAATAAAGGCCTACTACTGGAGAGAAACCGAGTGCTTTGACGCTCGCCGTTCGGTCCCACAGCTGTCCAGAGATTCGGGGGAGGCCTCCCCTGAAAGCTGGATTCCCACCGATCGTTTGTTTCAAATCTTAGCGCACTAGGTCAAAAGTAAGCGCTAAAAAGTCCTGCCAAAGTCACATAGGTTGTCATGTTACAATTTAGTCAATAAAGGCCTACTACTGGAGCGAAACCGAGTGCTTTGACGCTCGCCGTTCGGGCCCCCGACCTCTGAGAGGCTTGGAAGAGGCCTCCCCTGAAAGCTGGATTCCCACAGATCGTTTGTTTCAAATCTTAGCCCAGTAGCTGAAAAGTAGGCGCTAAAAGGTCCTGCCAAAATCACATAGGTCGTCATGTTACAATTTAGTCAATAAAGGCCTACTACTGGAGCGAAACCGAGTGCTTTGACGCTCGCTGTTCGGCCCCACGACCTCCGAGAAGCTTGGAAGAGGCCTCCCCTGAAAGCTGGATTCCCAAGGCTTGTCTGTGTGAATTCCTAGCCCGCTTGGCAGAAATTAAGCGACCTAAAGTCGTGCCGAAGTCAAATCGGTCGTCATGGTACTCGAGCGAAACTGAGCGCTTTAACGCTCGCTGCTCGGCCCCACAGCCGTCCAGAGACTCGGGGGAGGCCTCCCCTGAAAGCGGGATTCCCACCGATCATTTGTTTCAAATGTTAGCCCACTAGCTGAAAAGTAGTCGCTAAAAAGTCCTGCCAAATTCACATAGGTCGTCACGTTGCAATTTAGTCAATAAAAGCCTACTACTGGAGAGAAACCGAGTGCTTTGACGCTCGCCGTTCGGCCCCACAGCAGTCCAGAGACTCGGGGGAGGCCTCCTGTGAAAGATAGATTCCAAGCGATCGTTTGTTTCAAATCTTAGCCCAGAAGCTGAAAAGAAGGCGCAAAAAAGTCCTGCCATAAACACATAGGTCGTCATGTCACAATTTAGTCAATAAAGGCCTACTACTGGAGAGAAACAGAGTGCTTTGACGCTTGCCGTTCGGCCCCACGACCTCTGAGAGGCTTGGAAGAGGCCTCCCCTGAAAGCTGGATTCCCACCGATCATTTGTTTTATATCTTAGCCCATGACCTCAAACGTCAGCGCTAAAAAGGCCTGCCAAACTCACATAGGTCGTCATGTTACAATTTAGTCAAAAAAGGCCTACTACTGGACCGAAACTGAATGCTTTAACGCTCGCCGCTCGGCACCACGAGCTCCGAGAGGCTTGGAAGAGGCCTCCCTTGAAAGCTGGATTCCCAAGGCTTGTCTGTGTGAATTCCTAGCCCGCAAGGCTGAAATTAAGCGACCGAAAGTCGTGCCGAAGTCAAATCGGTCGTCATGGCACTCGAGCGAAACGGAGTGGTTAAACGCTCGCCGCTCGGCCCCACAGCCGTCCAGAGACTCGGGGGAGGCCTCCCCTGAAAGCTGGAATCCCACCGATCGTTTGTTTCAAATCTTAGCCCACTAGTACAAAAGTAGGCGCTAAAAAGTCCTGCCAAAGTCACATAGGTCGTCATGTTACAATTTAGTCAATAAAGGCCTACTACTGGAGCGAAACCGAGTGCTTTGACGCTCGCCGATCGGCCCCACGAGCTCCGAGAGGCTTGGAAGAGGCCTCCCCTGAAAGCTGGATTCCCAAGGATTGTCTGTGTGAATTCCTAGCCCGCTACGCTGAAATTAAGCGACCTAAAGTCGTGCCGAAGTCAAATCGGTCGTCATGGTACTCGAGCGAAACTGAGTGCTTTAACGCTCGCCGCTCGGCCCCACAGCCGTCCAGAGACTCGGGGGAGGACTCCCCTGAAAGCTGGATTCCCACCGATCGTTTGTTTCAAATCTTAGCGCACTCGGTCAAAAGTAATCGCTAAAAAGTCCTGCCAAAGTCACATAGGTTGTCATGTTACAATTTAGTCAATAAAGGCCTACTACTGGAGAGAAACAGAGTGCTTTGACGCTCGCCGTTCGGGCCCACGACCTCTGAGAGGCTTGGAAGAGGCCTCCCCTGAAAGCTGGATTCCCACCGATTGTTTGTTTCAAATCTTAGCCCAGTAGCTGAACAGTAGGCGCAAAAAAGTCCTGCCAAAGTCAAATAGGTCGTCATGTAACAATTTAGTCAATAAAGGCCTACTACTGGAGCGAAACCGAGTGCTTTGACGCTCGCCGTTAGGCCCCACGACCTCTGAGAGGCTTGGAAGTGGCCTCCCCTGAAAGCTGGATTCCCAAGGATTGTCTGTGTGAATTCCTAGCCCGCTAGGCTTAAATTAAGCGACCTAAAGTCGTGCCGAAGTCAAATCGGTCGTCATGGTACTCGGGCGAAACTGAGTGCTTTAACGCTCGCCGCTCGGCCCCACAGCCGCCCAGAGACTCGGGGGAGGCCTCCCCTGAAACCTGGATTCCCACCGATCGTTTGTTTCAAATCTTAGCCCACTAGCTCAAAAGTAGGCGCTAAAAAGTCCTGCCAAAATCACATAGGACGTCACGTTACAATTTAGTCAATAAAGGCCTACTACTGGAGAGAAACCGAGTGCTTTGACGCTCGCCGTTCGGTCCCACAGCTGTCCAGAGATTCGGGGGAGGCCTCCCCTGAAAGCTGGATTCCCACCGATCGTTTGTTTCAAATCTTAGCGCACTAGGTCAAAAGTAAGCGCTAAAAAGTCCTGCCAAAGTCACATAGGTTGTCATGTTACAATTTAGTCAATAAAGGCCTACTACTGGAGCAAAACCGAGTGCTTTGACGCTCGCCGTTCGGGCCCCCGACCTCTGAGAGGCTTGGAAGAGGCCTCCCCTGAAAGCTGGATTCCCACAGATCGTTTGTTTCAAATCTTAGCCCAGTAGCTGAAAAGTAGGCGCTAAAAGGTCCTGCCAAAATCACATAGGTCGTCATGTTACAATTTAGTCAATAAAGGCCTACTACTGGAGCGAAACCGAGTGCTTTGACGCTCGCCGATCGGCCCCACGAGCTCCGAGAGGCTTGGAAGAGGCCTCCCCTGAAAGCTGGATTCCCAAGGATTGTCTGTGTGAATTCCTAGCCCGCTACGCTGAAATTAAGCGACCTAAAGTCGTGCCGAAGTCAAATCGGTCGTCATGGTACTCGAGCGAAACTGAGTGCTTTAACGCTCGCCGCTCGGCCCCACAGCCGTCCAGAGACTCGGGGGAGGACTCCCCTGAAAGCTGGATTCCCACCGATCGTTTGTTTCAAATCTTAGCGCACTCGGTCAAAAGTAATCGCTAAAAAGTCCTGCCAAAGTCACATAGGTTGTCATGTTACAATTTAGTCAATAAAGGCCTACTACTGGAGAGAAACAGAGTGCTTTGACGCTCGCCGTTCGGGCCCACGACCTCTGAGAGGCTTGGAAGAGGCCTCCCCTGAAAGCTGGATTCCCACCGATTGTTTGTTTCAAATCTTAGCCCAGTAGCTGAACAGTAGGCGCAAAAAAGTCCTGCCAAAGTCAAATAGGTCGTCATGTAACAATTTAGTCAATAAAGGCCTACTACTGGAGCGAAACCGAGTGCTTTGACGCTCGCCGTTAGGCCCCACGACCTCTGAGAGGCTTGGAAGTGGCCTCCCCTGAAAGCTGGATTCCCAAGGATTGTCTGTGTGAATTCCTAGCCCGCTAGGCTTAAATTAAGCGACCTAAAGTCGTGCCGAAGTCAAATCGGTCGTCATGGTACTCGGGCGAAACTGAGTGCTTTAACGCTCGCCGCTCGGCCCCACAGCCGCCCAGAGACTCGGGGGAGGCCTCCCCTGAAACCTGGATTCCCACCGATCGTTTGTTTCAAATCTTAGCCCACGAGCTCAAAAGTAGGCGCTAAAAAGTCCTGCCAAAATCACATAGGACGTCACGTTACAATTTAGTCAATAAAGGCCTACTACTGGAGAGAAACCGAGTGCTTTGACGCTCGCCGTTCGGTCCCACAGCTGTCCAGAGATTCGGGGGAGGCCTCCCCTGAAAGCTGGATTCCCACCGATCGTTTGTTTCAAATCTTAGCGCACTAGGTCAAAAGTAAGCGCTAAAAAGTCCTGCCAAAGTCACATAGGTTGTCATGTTACAATTTAGTCAATAAAGGCCTACTACTGGAGCAAAACCGAGTGCTTTGACGCTCGCCGTTCGGGCCCCCGACCTCTGAGAGGCTTGGAAGAGGCCTCCCCTGAAAGCTGGATTCCCACAGATCGTTTGTTTCAAATCTTAGCCCAGTAGCTGAAAAGTAGGCGCTAAAAGGTCCTGCCAAAATCACATAGGTCGTCATGTTACAATTTAGTCAATAAAGGCCTACTACTGGAGCGAAACCGAGTGCTTTGACGCTCGCTGTTCGGCCCCACGACCTCCGAGAAGCTTGGAAGAGGCCTCCCCTGAAAGCTGGATTCCCAAGGCTTGTCTGTGTGAATTCCTAGCCCGCTTGGCAGAAATTAAGCGACCTAAAGTCGTGCCGAAGTCAAATCGGTCGTCATGGTACTCGAGCGAAACTGAGCGCTTTAACGCTCGCTGCTCGGCCCCACAGCCGTCCAGAGACTCGGGGGAGGCCTCCCCTGAAAGCTGGATTCCCACCGATCATTTGTTTCAAATGTTAGCCCACTAGCTGAAAAGTAGTCGCTAAAAAGTCCTGCCAAATTCACATAGGTCGTCACGTTGCAATTTAGTCAATAAAAGCCTACTACTGGAGAGAAACCGAATGCTTTGACGCTCGCCGTTCGGCCCCACAGCAGTCCAGAGACTCGGGGGAGGCCTCCTGTGAAAGATAGATTCCAAGCGATCGTTTGTTTCAAATCTTAGCCCAGAAGCTGAAAAGAAGGCGCAAAAAAGTCCTGCCATAAACACATAGGTCGTCATGTCACAATTTAGTCAATAAAGGCCTACTACTGGAGAGAAACAGAGTGCTTTGACGCTTGCCGTTCGGCCCCACGACCTCTGAGAGGCTTGGAAGAGGCCTCCCCTGAAAGCTGGATTCCCACCGATCATTTGTTTTATATCTTAGCTCATGACCTCAAACGTCAGCGCTAAAAAGGCCTGCCAAACTCACATAGGTCGTCATGTTACAATTTAGTCAAAAAAGGCCTACTACTGGACCGAAACTGAATGCTTTAACGCTCGCCGCTCGGCACCACAAGCTCCGAGAGGCTTGGAAGAGGCCTCCCTTGAAAGCTGGATTCCCAAGGCTTGTCTGTGTGAATTCCTAGCCCGCAAGGCTGAAATTAAGCGACCGAAAGTCGTGCCGAAGTCAAATCGGTCGTCATGGCACTCGAGCGAAACTGAGTGGTTAAACGCTCGCCGCTCGGCCCCACAGCCGTCCAGAGACTCGGGGGAGGCCTCCCCTGAAAGCTGGAATCCCACCGATCGTTTGTTTCAAATCTTAGCCCACTAGTACAAAAGTAGGCGCTAAAAAGTCCTGCCAAAGTCACATAGGTCGTCATGTTACAATTTAGTCAATAAAGGCCTACTACTGGAGCGAAACCGAGTGCTTTGACGCTCGCCGATCGGCCCCACGAGCTCCGAGAGGCTTGGAAGAGGCCTCCCTTGAAAGCTGGATTCCCAAGGCTTGTCTGTGTGAATTCCTAGCCCGCGAGGCTGAAATTAAGCGACCGAAAGTCGTGCCGAAGTCAAATCGGTCGTCATGGTACTCGAGCGAAACTGAGTGGTTAAACGCTCGCCGATCAGCCCCACAGCCGTCCAGAGACTCGGGGGAAGCCTCCCCTGAAAGCTGGATTCCCACCAATCGTTTGTTTCAAATCTTAGCCCACTAGTTCAAAAGTAGGCGCTAAAAAGTCCTGCCAAAGTCACATAGGTCGTCATGTTACAATTTAGTCAATAAAGGCCTACTACTGGACCGAAACTGAGTGCTTTCACGCTCGCCGCTCAGCCCCACAGCCGTCCAGAGACTCGGGGGAGGCCTCCCCTGAAAGCTGGATTCCCACCGATCGTTTGTTTCAAATCTTAGCCCACTAGCTCAAAATTAGGCGCTAAAAAGTCCTGCCAAAGTCACATAGGTCGTCATGTTACAATTTAGTCAATTAAGGCCTAATACTGGCGAGAAACCGAGTGCTTTGACGCTCGCCGTTCGGCCCCACAGCTGTCCAGAGACTCGGGGGAGGCCTCCCCTGAAAGCTGGATTCCCACCGATCGTTTTTTTCAAATCTTAGCCCAGAAGCTGAAAAGAAGGCGCAAAAAAGTCCTGCCATAAACACATAGGTCGTCATCTCACAATTTAGTCAATAAAGGCCTACTACTGGAGAGAAACCGAGTGCTTTGACGCTTGCCGTTCGGCCCCACGACCTCTGAGAGGCTTGGAAGAGGCCTCCCCTGAAAGCTGGATTCCCACCGATCATTTGTTTTAAATCTTAGCCCACGACCTCAAACGTCAGCGCTAAAAAGGCCTGCCAAACTCACATAGGTCGTCATGTTACAATTTAGTCAATAAAGGCCTACTACTGGACCGAAACTGAGTGCTTTAACGCTCGCCGCTCGGCCCCACAGCCGTCCAGAGACTCGGGGGAGGCCTCCCCTGAAAGCTGGATTCCCACCGATCATTTGTTTCAAATCGTAGCCCACTAGCTCAAAAGTAAGCGCTAAAACGTCCTGCCAAAGTCACATAGGTCGTCATGTTACAATTTAGTCAATAAAGGCCTACTACTGGAGCGAAACCGAGTGCTTTGACGCTTGCCTTTCGGCCCCACGAGCTCCGAGAGGCTTGGAAGAGGCCTCCCTTGAAAGCTGGATTCCCAAGGCTTGTCTGTGTGAATTCCTAGCCCGCTAGGCTGAAATTAAGCGACCTAAAGTCGTGCCGGAGTCAAATCGGTCGTCATGGTAATCGTGCGAAACTGATTGCTTTAACGCTCGCCGCTCGGCCCCACAGCCGTCCAGAGACTCGGGGGAGGCCTCGCCTGAAAGCTAGATTCCCACCGATCGTTTGTTTCAAATCTTAGCCCAGTAGCTGAAAAGTAGGCGCTAAAAAGACCTGCCAAAGTCACATAGGTCGTCATGTTACAATTTAGTCAATAAAGGCCTACTACTGGAGCGAAACCGACTGCTTTGACGCTCGCCGTTCGGCCCCACGACCTCCGAGAGGCTTGGAAGAGGCCTCCCCTGAAAGCTGCATTCCCACTGATCGTTTGTGTTAAATCTTAGCCCACTAGCTCAAAGGTAGGCGCTAAAAAGTCCGGCCAAAGTCACATAGGTCGTCATGTTACAATTTAGTCAATAAAGGCCTAATACTGGAGAGAAACCGAGTGCTTTGACGCTCGCCGTTCGGCCCCACAGCTGTCCAGAGACTCGGGGGAGGGCTCCCCTGAAAGCTGGATTCCCCCCGATCGTTTGTTTCAAATCTTAGCCCAGAAGCTGAAATGAAAGCGCAAAAAAGTCCTGCCATAAACACATAGGTCGTCATGTCACAATTTAGTCAATAAAGGCCTACTACTGGAGAGAAACAGAGTGCTTTGACGCACGCCGTTCGGACCCACGACCTCTGAGAGGCTTCCAAGAGGCCTCCCCTGAAAGCTGGATTCCCACCGATAGTTTGTTTTAAATCTTAGCCCACTAGCTCAAAAGTAAGCGCTAAAAAGTCCTGCCAAAGTCACATAGGTCGTCATGTCACAATTTAGTCAATAAAGGCCTACTACTGGAGCGAAACCGATTGCTTTGACGCTCGCCGTTCGGCCCCACGACCTCCGATAGGCTTGGAAGCGGCCTCCCCTAAAAGCTGGATTCCTACCGATCGTTTGTTTCAAATCTTAGCCCAGTAGCTGAAAAGTAGGCGCTAAAAGGTCCTGCCAATATCACATAGGTCGTCATGTTACAATTTACTCAATAAAGGCCTACTACTGGAGCGAAACAGAGTGCTTTGACGCTCGCCGTTCGGCCCCACAGCCGTCCAGAGACTCGGGGGAGGCCTCCCCTGAAAGCTGGATTCCCACCGATCGTTTGTTTCAAATCTTAGCCCGCTAGGTCAAACGTAAGCGCTATAAAGTCCTGCCAAAGTCACATAGGTCGTCATGTTACAATTTAGTCAATAAAGGCCTACTACTGGAGCAAAACCGAGTGCTTTGACGCTCGCCATTCGGCCCCATGAGCTCCGAGAGGCTTGGAGGAGGCCTCCCTTGAAAGCTGGATTCCCACCGATCGTTTTTTTCAAATCTTAGCCCACTGGCTCAAAAGTAAGCGCTATAAAGTCCTGCCAAAGTCACATAGGTCGTCATGTTACAATTTAGTCAATAAAGGCCTACTACTGGAGCGAAACCGAGTGCTTTGACGCTCGCCGTTCGGCCCCACAGCCGTCCAGAGACTCGGTGGAGGCCACCCCTGAAAGCTGGATTCCCACCGATCGTTTTTTTCAAATCTTAGCCCACTAGCTCAAAAGTAAGCGCTAAAACGTCCTGCCAAAATCACATAGGTCGTCATGTTACAATTTAGTCAATAAAGGCCTACTACTGGAGCGAAACCGAGTGCTTTGACGCTCGCCGATTGGCCCCACGAGCTCCGAGAGGCTTGGAGGAGGCCTCCCTTGAAAGCTGGATTCCCACCGATCGTTTTTCTCAAATCTTAGCCCACTAGCTGAACAGTAGGCGCAAAAAAGTCCTGCCAAAGTCACATAGTTCGTCATGTAACAATTTAGTCAATAAAGGCCAACTACTGGAGCGAAACCGAGTGCTTTGACGCTCGCCGTTAGGCCCCACGACCTCTGAGAGGCTTGGAAGTGGCCTCCCCTGAAAGCTGGATTCCCAAGGATTGTCTGTGTGAATTCCTAGCCCGCTAGGCTTAAATTAAGCGACCTAAAGCCGTGCCGAAGTCAAATCGGTCGTCATGGTACTCGAGCGAAACTGAGTGCTTTAACGCTTGCTGCTCGGCCCCACAGCCGTCCAGAGACTCGGGGGAGGTCTCCCCTGAAAGCTGGATTCCCACCGATCGTTTGTTTCAAATCTTAGCCCAGAAGCTGAAAAGTAGGCGCTAAAAAGTCCTGCCAAAATCACATAGGTCGTCACGTTACAATTTAGTCAATAAAGGCCTACTACTGGAGAGAAACCGAGTGCTTTGACGCTCGCCACTCGGCCCCACAGCCGTCCAGAGACTCGGGGGAGGACTCCCCTGAAGGCTGGATTCCCACCGATCGTTTGTTTCAAATCTTAGCGCACTCGCTCAAACGTAAGCGCTAAAAAGTCTTGCCAAAGTCACATCGGTTGTCATGTTACAATTTAGTCAATAAAGGCCTACTACTGGAGCGAAACCGAGTCCTTTGACGCTCGCCGTTCGGCCCCACGACCTCCGAGAGGCTTGGAAGAGGCCTCCCTTGAAAGCTGGATTCCCACCGATCGTTTGTTTTAAATCTTATCCCACTAGCTCAAAAGTAAGCGCTAAAACGTCCTGCCAAAATAACATAGGTCGTCATGTTACAATTTAGTCAATAAAGGCCTACTACTGGAGCGAAACTGAGTGCTTTAACGCTCGCCGCTCGGCCCCACGACCTCTGAGCGGCTTGGAAGAGGCCTCACCTGAAAGCTGGATTCCCAAGGATTGTCTGTGTGAATTCCTAGCCCGCTAGGCTGAAATGAAGCAACCTAAAGTCATGCCGAAGTCAAATAGGTCGTCATGGTACTCGAGCGAAACTGAGTGCTTTAACGCTTGCTGCTCGGCCCCACAGCCGTCCAGAGACTCGGGGGAGGTCTCCCCTGAAAGCTGGATTCCAACCGATCGTTTGTTTCAAATCTTAGCCCAGAAGCTGAAAAGTAGGCGCTAAAAAGTCCTGCCAAAATCACATAGGTCGTCATGTTACAATTTACTCAATAAAGGCCTACTACTGGAGAGAAACCGAGTGCTTTGACGCTCGCCGTTCGGCCCCACAGCCGTCCTGAGACTCGGGGGAGGCCTCCTCTGAAAGCTGGATTCCCACCGATCGTTTGTTTTAAATCTTATCCCACTAGCTCAAACGTAAGCGCTAAAAAGTCCTGCCAAAATCACATAGGTCGTCATGTTACAATTTACTCAATACAGGCCTACTACTGGAGAGAAACCGAGTGCTTTGACGATCGCCGTTCGGCCCCACAGCCGTCCTGAGGCTCGGGGGAGGCCTCCCCTGAAAGCAGGATTCCCACCGATCGTTTCTTTCAAATCTTAGCCCAGAAGCTGAAAAGTAGGCGCTAAAAAGTTCTGCCAAAATCACATAGGTCGTCATGTTACAATTTAGTCAATAAAGGCCTACTACTGGAGCGAAACCGAGTGCTTTGATGCTCGCCGTTTGGCCCCACGACCTCTGAGAGGCTTGGAAGAGGCCTCCCCTGAAAGCTGGATTCCCACCGATCGTTTGTTTTAAATCTTAGCCCACTAGCTCAAACGTAAGCGCTAAAAAGTCCTGCCAAAATCACATAGGTCGTCATGTTACAATTTAGTCAATAAAGGCCAACTACTGGACCGAAACTGAGTGCTTTAACGCTCGCCGTTAGGCCCCACAACCTCTGAGAGGCTTGGGAGTGGCCTCCCCTGAAAGCTGGATTCCCAAGGATTGTCTGTGTGAATTCCTAGCCCGCTAGGCTGAAATTAAGCGACCTAAAGTCGTGCCGAAGTCAAATCGGTCGTCATGGTACTCGAGCGAAACTGAGTGCTTTAATGCTCGCCGCTCGGCCCCACAGCCATCCAGAGACTCGGGGGAGGACTCCCCTGAAAGCTGGATTCCCACCGATCGTTTGTTTCAAATCTTAGCGCACTCGGTCAAAAGTAATCGCTAAAAAGTCCT